>NC_030809.1:57456857-57759887 GCF_001704415.2 Capra hircus | reverse complement strand
TCTAGTTGAATCTGTTGAAAGGTGTTAAAGCATGGCTATGACTTTGCTGGGAGAAAGAAGAGATTCTACCTGTGAAAACCAACTTTTTTACAGGTCCATGGGATTCTAGTCCTGTTCATGATCTTTATTCCTGACTTCTTGTGGGTAACAGATTCAGTTTGTGCTTGTGGGTGTGAACTTGCCTCTTATCTTCACTTTAGACTACCTGCTTTATTGGTTCCTCTCCGGTCAAACCCTGACTGATATAATCAATGACTATAATTTAGTAGTGTAGGTAAAAATGAATCTTCACTGAGTCAAACATTTACCTAATGGCTTAAGAAGAAATCTATCCCAATTAAATAAATAAATGCAATTGATAGACAATGGATTCAATGACTGCATTTCTGTCAGTTTAGCCTAGAAAAGACCAGTGAATAAACAATCTGGCCATTTCAGTGTCTTAAGTGCAAATTTAGATCATTGTGCCATCAATCAAATTAGTAATGTGATAGGCAGGCAGCCGTTAGGACAGCTGAAGAAGTAAATCAAGCACAATGCTTACATTGATGGAATCATTGTTGTCCTGTGTCAGAGTCTAGATTTCTTTGTGAATCTAAGTATCAACTCATTCAATAAGTAATTGACCTTCCACTATGTGTCTATTATTTAATAGATGCTTCCCAGGAAATAGAAGTTAACACATTTCTGGCTTCAAAGAGATTTCCTTCTAACAGAGCACAACCTTAAATGGCTTCATTATTTAGATTAAAACATTAATTTAATGTCTGCACTGAAGCAAAAATGTCATGCTAAAAATGTAAGTATAATGAGAAAGGTAGAAATAAAGTTGCAACATATTTATGCACAGTTAATTACTATTTTTAGCAAGACAGAAATTTACTGGATTATTCATTCAATCTTCAACAAACTATTACCTCTCACAGCATAATCTTTGCATAGTCATAAGACTCGGGGATTTGTGCAGTATAAAGTCAAAGAGATGATTCTAGGTTTTCAATAGAATGAGGATTTTAATTAGTCACATAATTTCTAGTGAAATCATGAAGACTTCATGGTTGCATCAAGCCTAACATAGCCTGCATCACGATGAATAGACCAATGTAGTTATAAAAAACTACTTTCTAACTGCAGTGTTATGTAATATTTTTCCATTTCCTCATGCTTCTAAGACTTCTTTTGAAACCTTCTCATCATGATCAAATAAGTCATATTTATACCATACGACAAATATAGAGATATTGATATTACTGATAAAATCTTGGACCTCAGCTTAGCTGCAGAAATCTTATAGTTTTACGCTGGGCTCTCAGTTTAGTCATCACTTTCCCCTCCTGAATAGTAAAGAGCCTCCCCTTGACTCAGCGTACGCATGCTCAGTCGCTTAGTCAAGTCTGACTCTTTGCAACCCCATGAAATATAGCCCACCAGACGCCTCTGTCTATGGGATTATCCAGGCAAGAATACTGGAGTGGGTTATCATTTCCTGCTCCAGGGGATCCTCCTGACCCAGGGATCAAACCATGTAACCTGCAGCTCCTACACTAGCAGGTGGATTCTTTACCACTGAGCCACCTGGGAAGACATGCGATTCTGGGCCATACTTAATAAACGCCATTAGACAAATGCACAAATTACACAAATCTACATAACAATCAGTGGGAAACAGT
This sequence comes from Capra hircus, assembly GCF_001704415.2. Lineage (NCBI taxonomy): Eukaryota > Metazoa > Chordata > Mammalia > Artiodactyla > Bovidae > Capra > Capra hircus. The sequence continues at coordinate 57,758,217 of NC_030809.1, read as the reverse complement.
GAGTCCAAACAGCATGAGAACATGCTGATTTGCCTTGGATGGCCCTGGGAGGAGAGAAAACGGCAACTAATTTTAGAGAATACAAAGATATGTTGATCAAAAAAGACTAGACTTCATATGCTGCCATACGCTTGGAGAGAACACACAGTTTCCCTAAGTGAAGCCGTGTAAATAATTACAGAACATCTTTTCAAAGTCAAATATCGATCTGATGCTTGACACAGGGATTAATGATTCAGTTCCTGGCCTCAATAATCTTAGTAAAATAGAACAAATGCTAATCTAAATTAATTTCTAAACTGTATAAATGCTGTTATATGTATGTGTACAGCGACAGAACAGAGCTCTCCTCTTGACTCTGACTGATGAGGCCCCCAGAACCTGCAGAGAAGAATCTGTCCGATCTGTTTTGGATGATTGGTGGATTTTGCTGGGAAGATTATTCAGGCAGAGGAAATGCATAAACAATTCACAGGGGTAGGAAGCAAGATACCATTGGATTTTACAAGTAGGAGAAATAACATACAAAATTTGGAGTCTCCTGCTTTTAAAATTTAAGTGAGCATTTTGAAGAGCTTCCACTCCTCATTAAATGGAAGTGTTTTGGTGTATTAGCCTGATTTTAAATATTTCTCTTGGATAGACCTGATTATAAATTATTTGGCAACTAAATTTAATTGTTAAGGAAAATTAACAATTTACAATGTGGATTATATTCATTCATCTGCCAGCCCAACACAAGTGACAAATACATCTAGGCAAAAATATGGATGCCTACGTTTACTCTTTGCACCTAGAGAAGAAAAAAAGAATTCATCATGCATTGATCAGGTTGTAATTCTCATCATTTTTTGTTTTTGTTCAGTTGTTCAGTCATGTCTGACTCTTTGCACCCCATAGATTGCAGCACACCAGGCTTCACTGTCCATCACCAACTCCCGGAGCTTGCTCAAAGTCATGTCCATTGAGTCGGTCATGTCATCCAAACATCTCATCTTCTGTTGTCCCCTTCTCCTCCTGCCTTCAATCTTTCCAGCACCAGGGCTTTTTCCAATGAGTCAGTTCTTCGCATCAGGTATTGGTGCTTCAGCTTCAGTATCAGTCATTCCAATGAATATTCAGGACTGATTCCCTTGCAGTCCAGGGACTCTCAAGAGTCTTCTCCATCACCACAGTTCAAAAGCATCAATTCTTCAGTGCTCAGCTTTCTTTATGGTCCAACTCTCATATTCATACATGATTACTGGAAAAACCATAGCTTTGACTAGACAGACCTTTGCTGGCAAATTAATGGCTCTGCAAGATGTGAATATAAAATAGTGATCAGTCTTCAAACTGAGTATTTTTAAAATTTTTATTAAAATGTAATTGAGTTGCAATGTTGTGATAATTTCTGCTGTACAGCAAAGTGCTTCAATTGTATATATGTATACATACACATATATATATATATATATTAGTCTTCATAGTATTTTCATTTGTGGTTTATTATAGGATATTAAACATAGTTCCCTGTGTTACATGGTAAGATTTGTTGTTTATTCATCTCATATATAATAGTTTGCATGAATATTCATTTTTGATAAAGGAAAGTGTTTGAGAAAGAATAATCCAAAAACACATAAAAGATTTAATAATACATAGGTAACAAGTAAAATTATAAAATATATTTGTATTAGAATAAAAAACAATGACCCCATTTTCAATGAGACAGTGGTATTGATTTGAATGAAATATTTATTTTTATATTCATGAATATATTTAAGAGATATACGCTTACATATTATTGATGCAAAGAAGTAATAAAAATAGGACAAAATCAATCCATAATATTTTAACAATCATATTTAAAGATGAAGGTTTAATGTGATTTAAAAGTCTAACAATAGTGATCTGAACAACTAAATTGTTGCAAGTAGAATAACTTAAAATGGGTATATCAAATGTGTCATTGCTGTTTTTAGCAAACTTTTCACTTACTATACACCATGAATTGTTATAAGCATATCATGTACATATATACTACATATCTATAATAATTAACCATCCCAATAATCCTATAAAGAATGTATTATTCATGCTTTCATTATAAAGTGAGAAAATAAAATTTAAAATTAGTTAAAATTCTGTCCAAATTCAGACACAAAGTAGATGAGAAAAATTCAGATTTAAACTCAAAATTCACGTTGTGGTGGCCTCCAATAATGTTGCAGAAGTGCTTTTGCTTCAATAGGTGGAAAAACAACTGTTTGGGGAGGGTAGGATTATTGGTAATGTTTTTCTCCCTAACTTTCCTTTTCTCAGCATTAAAAACTTGTTCCTTTTGATAGGAAAATATTGATTATATTTCTGTCAAAACTTGAAATTGTGCAATATCTGTTAAACATTCCAGACAGATACTCTGGTTTACATTGCACCACTAGGGCTCCTGTGCATATTTTCCACCCTGCTCATCTAGCTTTCCAGAGTTTTGAACCATGCTTCCATATACTTATCCCAGGATTCCTTTCTTTTCTGATTGTCAATCACTACTGCAAAGGCCCAGGCTCTGACCCATCAAATAAACTCATTTCTGAGGATTTGGGGCAACCAAGCTTCCTTTGATTCTTCAGAGAGTGAAAAGATTAATTTTCTTTCAGAGTTTTGACTCAAAAGATTTGAAAACCTACATTTTTCCACCTCTTTTTCTATCGTGACTGAAGCTTTTCAAGGCCTTGGAATTAAATACAACTGGAGAAAACTTGCTAGTGCTACAGGACAGAAAAATGTACTATGTTTTTAATTATGTGTGAAACAAGAAAGAATTGCCCTGTTCTTGCTATGTGTATATTTGTTTGTGTCCCATTCCCCTTTGCAACAAGGCTATCTCCAGAAAGTAATGAAATTTACTTTCATTAAAAGAAATGAAATTTACTTGAGAAAACCACACAAGAAATTTTTAAAAAATGATCATGGAAAGGATTTTTTTTTGCCTTCAGAATCTAAAATGTTTTAAGAATACAAAGAATATATATACACATATCTACAAGTAAATATATATGTATTTGTGTATATATAGACACATATATATGTTAGGAAAATACAAAGGCATACATACACACATGCACACACACATGCAAACACACACAAACCAAGAGTTCTAAGCATATTTTATTTTTTTTATGAACAATGTACTATGTACTTGCACAATTTAATTTGTGAGACTCACTGGGAAAAGCTGAATGAAAGGCTTCCTTAAATCTAGAAGAGCAACAATAGCTTGAATGCAACTTTCTTGCTGGAGGAAACACTACTATACTAGCATGGATGCATGTGTATAGTACAAGCTCAATGATGCTATGACAAACATAGACAGCATATTATAAATCAGAGACATTACTGACAAAGGCCCATATAGTGAAAGCTATAGTTTTTCCAGTAGTCATGTATGGATGGGAGAGCTGGACTGCGAAGAAGGCTGAGCACTGAAGAATTAATGTTTTGAACTGTGGTGTTGGAGAAGACTCTTGAGAATCCCTTGGACAGCAAAGAGATACAACCCCTCAATCCTAAAGAAATCAGTCCTGAATATTCGTTGGAAGGACTGGTGCTGAAGCTCCAATACTTTGGCCACCCGATGTGAAGAACTGACTCATTGGAAAAGACCCTGATGCTGGGAAAGATTGAAGGCAGGAGGAGAAGGGGACAACAGAGGATGAGATGTTTGGATGGTTTCACCAACTCAATGGACATGAGTTTGAGCAAGCTCCAGGATTTGGTGGTGGACAGGGAAGCCTGGCATGCTGCAGTTCGTGGGGTCGCAGAGTTGGACATGACTGAGCGACTGAACTGAACTGAACTGAATGATGCTAGGCAGGGTAGTTGGCTACATGGTGTTCTTAGAGAGAACCTGGACCTAGAACTGCATCCAACACAATAAGGAATAACCTTGTCCTAGGTTACACTTTTACAAAATTAGAAGGGACCATATAGGCTTGTATCAAGGGTTTCTTAGCAGACACTAGGGGAAGAGTGATTAGTAAATTTATCCTCAGCATCATGCTCAGCCTGAGACTGCAGAGATCTTCCTACAAACTCTGGGGTTCATGTCGTTCAGTAATCTAAGACACAGAAGATTTCTTTGATTCTATGTAGAACAGTGGTTTTTAAATTTTAAATGAGATTATTTTCTGTTTTTATTCAAATTGTTTATTATTAGTCTATAGAAAAGCAACATTTTCTTTGCATTAATTGTATATCCCACAAATTGACTGAATTCCTTATTAGTTCTTACAGTATATTTTGGTGGAGACATAAGAATTTTTTAACATATAGTTTAATATCATCTGCACATAGTGACAGTTAAACTTCCAATTTGGATGCATTTTATTTCTTTTTTCTCTGCTTGCCATAGTTAGGTCTTTCAATACCTTCAAATTGAATTTGTTAGAATGAACCTCCTTATCTTGTCCCTGATTTTAGAGGAAAAGCTTTCAGTATTTCAACATTGAGTATAGTGTTATCTGTGGGTTTGTCATAAAGGACTTACCATGTTGAGATATATTCCCACTGTATAAATTTTGACGAGAATTTTTATCATCAGTAGATGTTAAATTTTGTCAAATTCTTTTCATCATCTATTGATATGATCATGTGACTTTAACCTTCATTTCATGAATGTGATATATCACATCAATTTATAGATATTTATAGATATTGGGGATTCCCTGGTAGCTCAGAGAGTAAAGAATCTGCCTATAATGAAACGGACCCAGATTCAGTCCCCGGGTTGGGAAGATCCCCTGTAGCCAATATCACTGATGAATATAGACAGAAACATTCACAAAAAATACTAGTAAGCCAAATTCAATGGCCAAATTAGTAAGCCAAATTCTGTCCTTGGAATTTTCCAGGCAATGATATTGGAGAAGTATCCTTGTCTGGAGATTTCCAAGGACAGACAATGGGGTTGCAAAGAGTCAGATACAACTGAGTGACTTTCACTTTATAGATACTGAACCATTCTTGCAAGTCTGGAATAAATTCCATTTGATTGTGATGTATGATCCTATGTACATATGATTAATTTGGCTTAATAATATTTTTGTGAATTTTTCCATCTACATTCATCAGGGATATTGGCCTGAAATTATCTTTTCCTTGTGGTATTTTTGTCTGGTTTTGGTATCGGGGTAATACTAGCCTTGTAGAGTGACTTCATAAGCATTCTTTCATTTTAAATTTTTAAGTAACTTAAGAAGTATAGGTATTAAATCGTCTTTAAATGTCTGATAGAATTAACATGTGAAATCATATTGTCTTGAACATTTGTTTGTTGAGAGTTTTCTTTTTATTATTACTGATTCAATTTCATATCAATCTGTTCATATTTTCTAATTCTTCTCGATTCAGTCTTGGGGAATGGTATGTTACTAAGAATATTTACATTTCTTCAAGGTTATCCATTTTATTGATGTACAATTGTTCATAGTAACCACTTATGATTCTTCATATTTCTCTAGTGTTTGTTATAACTTCTCATCTTCCATTTTTCATTCCATTCGATTGGGTCTCTATCTTTCTTGATAAGTCTGGCTAAAGGATTATTAATTTCTTGTTGTTGCTTACTATTTAAAGGAAACCACCATTAGTTTCATTGATATTTTCTAAATTTTTGTCTCTATTTTATTATTTATACAGAAAGCTGAACACCAAAGAACTGATGCTTTTGAACTGTGATGTTGGAGAAGACTCTTGAGAGTCCCTCAGACTTCAAGGAGATCAAACCAGTCAATCCTAAAGGAAATCAGTCCTGAATACTTATTCAAAGGACTGATGCTGAGCTGAAACTCCAATGCTGTAGCCACCTGATGCAAAGGACTGACATTTGAAAAGACCCTGATGCTGGGAAAAATTGAAGGCAGGAGAAGGGGACGACAGAGGATGAGATGGTTAGATAGTATCATGTACTCTGTGGACATGAGTTTGAGCAAGATCTGGGAGTTGGTGATGGACAGGGAAGCCTGGCGTGCTGTAGTCCATGGGGTCACAAAGAGTCAGACATGACTAAGTGATTGAACTGAACTGAGTAGCTTTCTGGTGGCCTCCTTAGGATTTTCTATCTCCTTAGGATTTTCTGTCTATACTGTCATGTCATCTTCAAACAGTGACAGTTATGCTTCATCATTAATTTGGATTTCCTTTATTTCTTTTTCTTCTCTGACTTCCATGGCTCGAACTTCCAAAATTATGTCGACTAAAAATGGTGAAAGTGGACCTCCTTGTTTTGTTAGAGGAAGTGCTTTCATATTTTTTACCATTAAGAATGATGTTTGCTGAGGCTTTATTGTATATGGCCTGTATTATGCTGAGGTAGTTTCCCTCTAGGAGAAGGCAATGGCAACCCACTCCAGTACTCTTGCCTGGAAAATCCTAGGGACAAGGGAGCCTGGTAGGCTGTAGTCCATGGGGTTGCTAAGAGTCGGGCACCACTGAGCGACTTCACTTCACTTTTCACTTTCATGCATTAGAGAAGGAAATGGCAACCTGCTCCAGTGTTCTTGCCTGGAGAATCCCAGGGACATCAGAGCCTGGTGGGCTACCGTCTATGAGGTCACACAGAGTCGGACACGACTGAAGCAACTTAGCAGCAACAGCAGTAGTTTCCCTCTATGCCCATTTTCAGTTCAGTTCAGTCGCTCAGTCATGTCCAACTCTTTGCGACCCATGAATCACAGCACACCAGGCCTCCCTGTCCATCACCAACTCCCGGAGTTCACTCAGACTCACGTCCATCGAGTCAGTGATGCCATCCAGCCATCTCATCCTCGGTCGTCCCCTTCTCCTCCTGCCCTCAATCCCTCCCAGCATCAGAGTGTTTTCCAATGAGTCAACTCTTCACATGAGGTGGCCAAAATACTACAGTTTCAACTTTAGCATCATTCCTTCCAAAGAAATCCCAGGTCAAAGGCTTTGGCATAATCCATTTTAAGGAGAGTTTTCATCATAAATGTGTGTTGAATTGTGTCAAAACTCTTTTCTGCAAATATTGAGATGATCATATGATTTTTATTCTTCAATTTGTTAATATGGTTTATCACATTGATTGATTTGTGGCTATTGAGGAATCCTTGACTCCTAGGATAAATCCCACTTGATTCAAGTGTATGATGCTTTTAGTGTATTGTTGGATTCAGTTTGCTTGTCTTTTGCTGAGGAATTTCATATCTACGTTCATCAGTGATATTGGCCTATGATTTTCTTTATTATGTGTGATATCTTTGTCTGGTTTTGGTATCGGGGTGATTGTGGCCTTGTACAATGAGCTTGGGAGTGTTCTTCCTCCTATACTTTTTTGGAAGTTTGAGAAGCAAGGGTCTTAGCTCTTCTGTAAATGTTGGATAGAATACAACTGTGAAGCCACCTGGTCCTGGACTTTTGTTTGCTGGAAGATTTTTAGTCACAGTTTTAACTTTATTTCTTGTGAATGACCTGTTCATACTCCCTATTTCTTCCTGGTTTGATCTTGGAAGGTTGTACCATGCTAAGTTCATTTCCCAGTTGTCCGTTTTTTTGTTTGTTTTTGTGTTTTGTTTTCCTGGCATATAGTTGTTTGTAGTAGTCTCTTATGAGCCTTTGCATTTCTTCAGTGACAGTTGTAGCTTCTCCTTTTCCATTTGTAAATTCTTAATTTGAATGTTTTCTCCTGTTTTATTTATGAATCTGGCTAAAAGTTTATCAATTTGGTTTGTCTTCACAAAGAACTAGCTTTTAGTTTTATTGGTCTTTGCTACTGCTTTGTTCTTTTTTATTTCACTTATTTCTGTTCCAATCTTTATGATTTCTTTCCTTCTACTAATTTTGCATCTTCTCTGTTCTTCTTTCTCTTGTTGCTCTAGGGGTAAGGTTAGGCTGTCTATTTGAGGCTTTTCTTGTTTCTCGAGGTAAGATTGTATTGCTATAAACTTCCATCCTGCAGATGCATTTGTTGAACCCCACAGGTTTTGGGTCATCATGTTTTCATTGTCATTTATTTCTAGTATATTTTTGATTTCTTTGATTTCTAAAATGACTCACTTGTTATTTAATAGCTTATTGTTTAGCTTTCATGCGTTTATGCTTTTTGCAGATTTTCTTTTCCTGTAATTGACTTCTAATCTCATATCACTGTGGTCAGTAAAGATGTTTGATATGATTTTAATTTTCTTAAATTTACAGAGGCTTGATTTGTGACCAAAGACGTGACATATTGTGGACAATGCTTCATATGCACTAGAAAAGAAAGTGTATTCTGCTTTCTTCAAAATGAATATCCCATAAATATCAATTAAGCCTACCTGGTCTAACGTGTCATTTAAGGCTTGTGTTAAATTTTGTTGTTGTTGTTTTTCTGTCTGGAGTGTTAAAGTCCTCCACTATTATTGTGTTACTATTGATTTCTCTCTTTTTGTTGTTAGCATTTGCCTAATTATTGAGGTGCTCCTGTGTTGGGTGGATAAATATTTAGAATTGTTAAAACTTCTTTTTGGATTGATGCCTTGATCATTATGTAGTGTCCTTTCTTGTCTCATGTAAAAGTCTTTATTTTAAAGTCATTTTGTCTGACATGAGTATTGCTACACCAGCTTCCTTTTAATTTCAATTTGTACAAAATACCCTTTTCCATCTCCTCATTTTCCATCTATATGTGTCCCTAGGTCTGAAGTGGTCCTCTTGTAAGCAGCATATATATTGGTCTTACTTTTTCATCCATTCAATCACTCTGTATCTTTTGGTTGGAGCATTTAATCCACTAACATTCAACTTAATTGTTGATATGTATGCTTCTAGTAACATTTCCTTCATGTTTTTGTTTTTTAAAGATTTTTATGTTGACTTTTTAAAGGTATTATTGAATTTTTTACAATATTACTTCTGTCTTATGTTTTGCTTTTTTTGGCCATAAGTCATGTGGGATTTTGTCTCCATGACCTGGGATTAAACCTGCACACTTTGTATTGAAATATGAAGTCTTAACCACTGAACCACTAGGAAAGTCCCTTGGGTTTGTTTTTAATAGGTCATAGGTCTTTTTTTTCTCTTGTGTTTTCCACCTAGAGAAGTTCCGTTATTTGTTTTAAAGTTTATTTGGTGATGCTAAATTCTGTAAGCTTTTGTTTGTCTGTAAGCTTTTGATCTCTCCATTAAATCTGAATGAGATCCTAGCTGAGTAATTTTGCTTGTAGGTTTTTGCCTTTCATTGCTTTAGATATATCTTGCCACTTCCCTTTTGACCTGCCCAGATGCTGGCGGATTATCAACTGATAACCTTGTGGGGAGGGACTTTCCGGGTAGCTCAGATGCTAAAGGATCCACCTGCAGTGCAGGAGACCCCAGTTTGATTCCCTGGATTGGGAAGTTCCACTGGAGAAGGTATAGGCTATCCACTCCAGTATTCTTGTGCTTCCCTGGTGGCTCAGACAGTAAAGAATCCACCTGCAATATGGGAGAACTAGGTTCGATCCCTAGGTTGGGAATATCTCCTGAAGGAGGGCATGGCAACCCACCCCAGTATTTTTGCCTGGGGAATCCCCATGGACAGAGGAGCCTGGCAGGTTACAGTCCATAGGGTTGCAAAGAGTTGGACATGACTGAGTGACTAAGCCCAGCACAACACAACCTTTTGTGGATTCCCTATTCATTATTTGTTACTTTTCTCTTGCTCCTTTTAATTTTTCTTTGTATTTAATTTTTGTTAACTTATTAATATGTGTCTCAGCATATTTTTCCTTGGGTTTATTCTATATGAGACTGCACTTCCTGGACTTGGATAACTATTTCCTTTCCTACGTTAGGTAAGTTTTTGACTATAGTCTCATCAAATATTTTCTCAGACTCTTTCTTTTTCTTCTGGGACACCACCTATAATTAAAATGTTGATGTGTTAAATGTTGTCCCAAAGTCTCAAACTTCCTTCATTTCTTTTCATTCTTTTTTCTTTATCTTGTTCCACAGCAGTTATTTCCACCATTCTATCTTCTAGCTCATTTATCCATTCTTCTGCTTTAGTTACCCTACTATATTCCTTCTAGTTAATTTTTCATTTCAGTTATTGTGGTGTTCATCATTATTTGTCTGTTCTTTAGTTCTCCTAGGTCCTTGTTAATTATTTCTTGTATCCTCTCAATCCATGCCTCCATGCTATTTCTGAGATCTTGATCATCTCTGCTATCTTTACTCTGAATTCTTTTCCAGGTAGATTGCCTGTTTCCTTTTTATTTGAGCTCCTGAATTTTTACCTTGTTCCTTTACCTGCAACATATTTTTCTGTCATTTCATTTTGTCCTATTTATTGTGTTTTTGGTCTCCTTTCTACGGACTCTAAGATCATAGTTCCTTTTGCTGTTGGTCTCTGCCCCCTAGTGGATGAGGTTGGTACAAAGATTATGCAGGCTTCCTCGTGGTGCCTATGCTCTGACAGGTGGAGCTGTTCCGTCCCTCAAAATAATTAAGATTATGGCATCTGATCCCATTCCATGGCAAATAGAAGAGGAAAAGGTGGAAGAAGTGACAGATTTCCTCTTCTTTGGCTCTAAAATGAGTGCAGATGGTGACTGCATCCATGAAATCAGATGACAATTCCTTCTTGACAGGAAAGTTACGACAAACCTGGACAGTGTATTGAAAAGCAGAGACATTGCTGACAAATATCCATAAAATCAAGGCTCTGGTCTTCCCAGTGATCATGCATGCTTGTGAGAGCTGGACTGTTAAGAAGACAGAGCATCATAGAATTGTCACCTTCAAACTATGGTGCTGGAGAAGACTTCTGAGAGTTCCTTGGGTAGTAAGGAGATCAAACCAGTCAATCTTAAAGGAAATCAACGCTGAATACTCATTGGAAGGACTGATGCTGAAACTGAAGCTCCAGTATTTTGGTCACCTGATGTGAATAACCGAATCATTTGAAAAGACCTGGATGCTGAGAAAGCTTGAGGGCAGAAGAGTGTGTCAGAGCATGAGAAGGCTGGATGGCATCACAAATACAATGGACATGAACTTGGGCAAACTTCGGGAGACGGTGAGGGAAAAGGAGGCCTGGTGTGCTGCAGTCCACTCCTTGCTGCAACACAAAGAGTCTGACACAACTGGACGACTGAACAACAACAGCAACAATATATCTAAAATGACAAAGCCTGGGTGTTGAGTAATTCTGAGTCCATGTTAGGTCCCATCCCTGGCTACCTAATATTAGCTATTTAGCTAATACACTTTCTCTTAGATAATTTTCAATTTATTGTTGAGTCTGTCTAATTTGGACCTCAGTTCAGTTCAGTTCAGTTGCTCAGTTAATATGACTCTTTGCGACCCCATGGACTGAAGCACGCCAGGCTTCCTTGTCCATCACCGACTCCCAGAGTTTACTCAAACTCATGTCCACTGAGTTGGTGATGCAATCCAACCATCTCATCCTTTGTCATCCCATTCTCCTCCCACCTTCAATCTTTCCCTGCATTAGGGTCTCCTAAAATGGGTGAAAATGGGTCTTTTCATCAGGGTCTTTCCCAGCATCAGGGTCTTTTCATCAGGGTCTCTTCCATCAGCTGGCCAAAGGATTAGACTTTCAGTTTCAACACCAGTCCTTCCAATGAACATTCAGGACTGATTTCCTTTAGGATGGACTGGTTGGATGTCCTTGCAGTACAAAGGACTCTCAAGAGTCTTCTCAAACACCACAGTTCAAAAACATCAATTCTTTGGCACTCCGTTTTCTTTATAGTCCAACTCTCACATCCATACATGACTACTGGAAAAACCATGGCCTTGACTAGATAGACGTTTGTTGACAAAGTAATGTCTCTGCTTTTTAATATGCTGTCTAGGTTGGTCATAACTTTCCTTCCAAGAAGTATGCGTCTTTTAATTTCATGGCTGCAGTCACCATCTGCAGTGAAATTTGGACCTCACCCATCAATAAAGTTATTAAATTGTTATTACTTGATGATTTACTACAGCCAAAACAGTTTGCCTTTCACACACATCAGGCAATACACTAACATAACTCAGGAATGAGCATTAAAATTTGCAGTGGTCCTAAAGTCTTTAATTATAAACAATGTGAGATTTCATTTTTAACTCATTTTGAAAAGTGGAGAAAGCATTGCATTCATTGTGTATGCATTACACTAAATCCCATGAAATACTCCATTGATTTTATTATCCTTGTCATTAGCAGCTAAATGTTTGTATTATTCTGTTCCCTGATAGTTAGAAAACTTGTTAAGACATTATTTTCTACGTCTTTGCTCTGCCTCAATATTTGCTGCCCCTTACCTATGTCTAGGTTTTAGTGGACCTATTCCTTATTTATGACATTTTACCCTTGAGGGTTCTCAAAGTGGAGTCCCTGGGCCCTGTAGTTTGCTTTTCCCAAGAATATAGCTGCATACATAGGGTCATTTTATTGAATCCAAATGATAAAATTGATATGCCCCAAGATAAATGCAGATCATCCATGCTTGCCTGCTACATGTAGCTCTTCAGTTCAGTTCAGTTCAGTCACTCAGTTGTGTCTGACTCTTTGCGACCCCATGAATCACAGCACACCAGGCCTCCCTGTCCATTACCAACTCCCGGAGTTCACTCAGACTCACGTCCATCGAGTCAGCAATGCCATCCAGCCAGCTCATCCTCTGTCGTCCCCTTCTCCTCCTGCCCCCAATCCCTCCTAGCATCAGAGTCTTTTCCAATGAGTCAACTCTTTGCATGAGGTGGCCAAAGTACTGGAGTTTCAGCTTTAGCATCATTCCTTCCAAGGAAATCCCAGGGCTGATCTCCTTCAGAATGGACTGGTTGGATCTCCTTGCAGTCCAAGGGAACTCTCAAGAGTCTTCTCCAACACCACAGTTCAAAAGCATCAATTCTTCAGTGCTCAGCCTTCTTCACAGTACAACACTCACATCCATACATGACCACAGGAAAACCCTTAGCCTTGACTAGACGGACCCTTGTTGGTAAAGCAATGTCTCTGCTTTTGAATATACTATCTAGGTTGGTCATAACTTTTCTTCCAAGGAGTAAACGTCTTTTAATTGCTGCAGTCACCATCTGCAGTGATTTTGGAGCCCAAAAAAGTAAAGTCTGACACTGTTTCCACTGTTTCCCTATCTATTTCCCATGAAGTGATGGGACCAGATGCCATGATCTTCATTTTCTGAATGTTGAGCTTTAAGCCAACTTCGTCATGCTCCTCTTTCACTTTCATCAAGAGGCTTTTTAGCTCCTCTTCTCTTTCTGCCATAAGGGTGGTGTCATCTGCATATCTGAGGTTATTGATATTTCTCCCGGCAATCTTGATTCCAGTTTGTGTTTCTTCCAGTCCAGCGTTTCTCATTATGTACTCTGCATAGAAGTTAAACAAGCAGGGTGACAATATACAGACTTGATGTACTCCTTTTCCTATTTGGAACCAGTCTGTTGTTCCATGTCCAGTTCTAACTGGTGCTTCCTGACCTGCATAGAGATTTCTCAAGAGGCAGGTTAGGTGGTCTGGTATTCCCATCTATTTCAGAATTTTCCACAGTTTATTGTGATCCACACAGTTAAAGTCTTTGGCATAGTCAATAAAGCAGAAATAGATATTTCCTGTAATTCTCTTGATTTTTCATATAGCTCTTACTAAAGGTGTAATTTAGAAAAACAAAACATTTTACTTCTTTGATCTTCAGTTTTTTTACTGCAATATCTACCTTTTAGTATTGTTTGGGGATCAAATGAGGAATATCTAATATCTACTATTTGCCAAAATTTTTTCTAAATGCTGTATTTGCTAGTTCACTTAATCTTTGCCAAAACCTTGTGAGACTGAAGCAATTATCCTTCCCATTGTACAGATGAGGCAAGAGCATGCAGATTCATTTTCCCTAGCTACACCACTAGAAAGTGGCCACACAGGATTTGAACCCGGGCAGTGGGACTCTTGGAGTATTGACCTCTCATGTAGTTGCATGGTAGAGTGCCCATGGAATCCCCATGCTTTCCCAGTCCTCCTGCCAACTGGGATTGGTATGGAAGGTGTGCAAGTAGTGCTTCTTGTCACTACACTTCTCCCAGATTTTGCAGGAGCCAAGCCACAGACTTGTCTTTGTTTTCTAGGTGCATTTTGTCCTGAAGAGCTGAGTATGTACTCATTCATGCCACCATAATGCAACTTTCTCTAGATTAAGATGAATTGAGCAAAGAGAAGTCAATGACAGTAAAGAGATCAACCATTAATATTAATAATCAGGATAAAATCACAGAGTCTAAATTTGATGGAAATAATTACTGGAAATTCACTTTTAAGATGAATTAAAGACATGTTTTAGATACCATAGCACTTTCCAGGTCATAAATATGCTTTCCTCATATTTCACCAGCAAGATGGCTCTATCGGAAGGCATTAACAGCTCTATTATAGCTGAAGAAATTTGAGGTCCCTGAAGGGTATAGAATTTGACAGAGAAGATAGGTTAGCAATGGAAAAACTTGGATTTGAAATCTGGATTCTTCTTATAATTAACTAGAGGTATCTTCAGTTAACAATGCATTCATGTTTTAATATATTTTCCCCTATATAATCAGGGCCATATAGCAGAGCAGAAAGAAATAGGGCTTTGGTGTAAAATGAATCTGAGGTCTAATATAGAGCTTTCATTGGCTTTCCATTTGGCTTAATATCCTTATTGTCCTGGGTCCCAGGATCTCCTATTCATAAAGAAGCCTTTACACAAAAAAATGCTTAAACAACATGAGAGTTCAGAAATGCAGCAAAATCAGTGGCAGTTCTATATGTATTACGATATGTTTATTTTACATTAAGTTTTCATCTGCTGCCTTATCTCTTGGAAAATCTGCATGTGACTTACCTCAGAGCTGGAGGCTTCAGAGACACTGTCTAGAAATGCCTTATACTAAGAATGGGCCACAGTGAAAAACAGACTAGTATGTGGTAAGGAAGGAATATGTTTGCTGCTACAAAAGCCAGGAATGTCATGTCTCCTTTCAGTTCAATTGAGTTCAGTCGCTCAGTCGTGTCCGACTCTTTATGACCCCATGAACCGCAGGAAGTCAGGCAGCCCTGTCCATCACCAACTCCCGGAGTTTACCCAAACTCATGTCCATCGAGTCGATAATGCCATTCAGCCATCCCATTCTCTGTCGTCCCCTTCTCCTGCCCTCAGTCTTTCCCAGCATCAGGGTCTTTTCCAATGAGTCAGCTCTTTGCATGAGGTGGCCAAAGTATTGAAGTTTCAGCTTCAACATCAGTCCTTCCAATGAACACCCAGGACTGATCTCCTTTAGGAAGGACTGGTTGGATCTCGTTGCAGTCCAAGGGACTCTCAAGAGTCTTCTCCAACACCACAGCTCAAAAGCATCAACTCTTTGGAACTCAGCTTTCTTTATAGTCCAACGCTTACATCCATACATGACCACTGGAAAAACCATAGCCTTGACTATGTGGACCTTTGTTGGCAAAGGAATGTCTCTGCTTTCTAATATGCTGTCTAGGTTTGTCAAAACTTTCCTTCCAAGGAGTGAGCATCTTTTAATTTCATGGCTGCAATCATCATCTGCAGTGATTTTGGAGCCCCCCAAAATAAAGTCAGCCACTGTTTCCACTGTTTCCCATGAAGTGATGGGACCAGATGCCATGATCTTCATTTTCTGAATGTTGAGCTTCAAGTCAACTTTGTCATGCTCCTCTTTCACTTTCATCAAGAGGCTCTTTAGCTCTTCTTCACTTTCTGCCATATAGGTGGTGTCATCTGCATACCTGAGGTTATTGATATTTCTCCTGGCAATCTTCATTCTAGCTTATGCTTCTTCCAGCCCATCATTTCTCGTGATGGACTCTGCATATAAGTTAAATAAGCAGGTGACAATATACAGCCTTGATGTACTCCTTTTCCTATTGGGAACCAGTCTGTTGTTCCATGTCCAGTTCTAACTGTTGCTTCCTGACCTGCATACAGGTTTCTCAAGAGGCAGGTCAGGTGGTCTGGTATTCCCAGCTCTTTCATAATGTCTCCTTTAAGACGGGGAAAAAGGTGCAGTCCTTCTCCAGGAGCCCATTCTACATCAAGCCTATGAATATGTGGGTGGTATTTTGGACACTGGAGATACGAAAATAAGGTGTTCTGAGTCATCGGAAAATGATTGGAAGGTTGGAACAGCAAAATCTATTCTAATAATGGAAGACCTGAGAAAAGGTCATGTTTCTAAGTTATTTGTTTGTTTGATTTTCCAAAGTTAGGTAAGATTACTTAAGCACCAGCAGAAAACCTGAGTAGGAAGTAACATGAATTGTCTTTACTTTCCCAAAAGGCCCACACATCAAGCAAAGAATGATGGAGATAAAGATTGGGTACCTAAAGAATCAAAAGAAGGAATGTGTATAAAATGAGGGCAGAGTAAAGATATTGCATCCTGTTTCAAAGATCTGAGCACTTACTTGAAGACATAATTTTTCCTGCCCAGAGGAAGAATTAGAGATTTTTTTTTTTTAACCACTGTATAAAGTGGCATTTACTTTTCTTTCTAAAGTGGATAAAATATTGGACAAAGTAGTTGAGAACCAGAAGGCAAAAGTAGCAGAAACTTTCAAAAGTTGAGAAAGAAATACAAGAATAGAAAATAAACTCAGCAGCAATCTTAATTTTTGAAAGGATTGAAGGAAAAAAATACCTTCTGGGAAATTTCTGTATGTACGCTTTTACTCAAAACCTTCTACAGAAAAATATAATGAGAGAGGCACTTATATACTTTGATTCTGAAAATGGGGAGAAAAATAGTAGAGGCTATGTGCTATAAAGAAAACCAAGTGAAAGTTTAAAAGACAATCTCAACTCAAACAAAATAGCTACATCGCTTTAGTTAAATATCTCATTCATACAGTGTTGATTATAATGCTATCATTTTTTATCACAAAATTGTTCAGAGAATCATATTCTATACAAATACAGCTGTATAATAATAATAATAACACTTGTAATTAGTTTTAATTGTATTTTCTATAACTTCTCAATTGACACGCATATGGGGTTTGGGGGATACAATATTGCATTTCAGAAAATGACAAATGAAACTATCTTAATACATTATGAAGAAGCTCAAGCAAAATTCTTTAGCAAGTATCATAATAAAAGTTGAATAAAGAACACAGTAATGTGAGTTTTGATTCAAATACAGAACAATAGGTATCATTTTTCTTTGAATTCAGAAGAAATTCATTGCATAAAAACTACTTCATTAACATAAATTTTCAGAGAAGAATGCTCCCTTGCTCTCTTTGAAATACAATCCATGCAATTATTTTAAAAATTAATTAGATTGACTAGTTTGGGCTAAGTAGAAAGTTCTCAGGGATCAATATGGATCTAATTTGCATTTTATTCATATATGATTCTTCAATTCTGAGTCTAAATTTCAATACAACAGATAGAAAAGTGAATCAATCAGTCAATTTATTGGTATTTTTCCCTTTAAAAATTTTTTTGGAAAACATACATAACATGAAATTAATCATTTATTAATTCTTAAGTGTACAGTTTAGTGGTATTAAGTATATTCCTAATGCTTCTAATGAAACCATTGCAACATAGATCTCCATAACTTTCTTCATCTTGTAGAACTGAAACTCTGTACCCAGTAAACAATACTTTATGACTAAACAACAACATGGTAATCATATTTTTATTTATTTACTTTTAAATTATATTTATTTATTCTTGGCTGTGCTGGGTCTTCTTTGCTGAGCACAGGTTTTCTCTAGCTGCAGTGAGTGAGGGCTACTCTCTAGCTGCAGTTGTGGTGGCTTCTCTTGTTGCAGAGTATGGGCCCCTGGGGCACACAGGTTTCTGTAGCTGTGGCACTTGGGCTCTGTAGTTGCAGTGTGTGGGCTTTGTTGCCCTGCAACATGTGGAATCTTCCCAGACCAGGGGTTGAACAGTGTCTCCTGCATTGGCAGGAGCATTCTTAACCACTGGACCACCAGGGAAATCCTATATTTTTAGCTGTTTGAGGAATCACCACATGGTTTACTATAACAGCTTACCATTTTACCATTTTATATTCCAAACAGCAGGGCACAAAACTTACAATTTCTCCACATCCTCATCATTACTGGCTATTTTCTGTTTTGTCTGTGTTGATTGTAGCCATCCTAATCGGTGGAGTAAAGTGATATTTCATTATAATTTTGATTTGAAATTCCCTAACAATTAGTGAAATTAAACAGATATTTCATGTGCTTATTGGCCATTCATATATTTTCTTTGGAGATATGCCTCTTCATAACCTCCACCCATTTTTGAATTTCGTTTGGTTTTGTGTTGCTGCTGTCATTCTTAAATTTAAGGAGTTCTCTATATATTCTACATGTTAATCTCTGTAGCATAAGTATGCTTTACACATATTTTGCATGTTGTAAGTTGCCTCTTCTTTGCTCTGTTGACATTGTCTTTGATGCACAAATTCTTAAAATTTCATGAAGTCTAATTTGTCTATAATTTTTTTGTTGCTGTTGTTGCCTGTAGATTGGTCTCACATCCAAGAAGCCATTTGCAAATTCAATTCTGTAAAGATTTTGCCCTATGTTTTCACTCTAAGAATTTTATAGTTTTAGACCTTACATTTAGATCTTTGATGCATTTTGAATTAGTTTTTGCATATGTTGTTGGTTAAGGATCCAACGTCTTTCATTTGCATGTGATTATACAGTTTTATCAGTGTCACTTGTTGAAAATATTGTCTTCTCAATGAATGATTTTGACATCCTCATCAAAAATCATTTAACCATACATGTAAGGTTTTATTTCTGCTCTCTCTATTCTATTCCATTTTTCTATATGTTTGTATTTATGCCAGTATTACATTCTTTTGATTCCTGTAGCTTCAGAGTAAGTTTTGAAATCATCAAATGTGAATCCTTCAAACTTGTTTATTTTTTAAAATATTATCTTGGTTAATTGGGGTTCTTTGGGATTCCATATGAAATTCCTGATTAAGTCACCTTTTTCCTATGTGATTAAAATGAGTGCTTAGTCCACACCTGATATTCCATATGCACATTTGCAGATATTTACACAAAATAATGACATTGAGTAGTTCATTAAAATGTATCTCAGGATGCATCTGAGGTAGGATCCACTAAGATGATGCAGGATGTGTAAAAATGTCAAGGTTCTTACATACTATGCTAAGGAGTTTGTCTTTCCTCTAACTTTCTACCACTTATGTCCCAAATACACCAATGTTTTCTGTGTCCTAAAGAAAAAAAATCACCTTCTCAAGGATAAGACACTGACAGGGTTGTGGGTGGAAAGGAGTATAACACAGAACCATGTAAAAACTTCATTACCATTCTTACTTCCATGATTTCATTGTCTGTTTTTCTCTATTTAATCAGGATGACCCTCAAGTTCCAGCAGAGAAGTATATTTATTGTCTTTACTCCAGGACTGTGTCTGGTGTTCAACAGGTACTCAAAACATGTTTGTGGAAATAAGATGAGGAAAATTCAGGAAAAGAACACATTGACTCAATTTGTATTTGAAATACCAAGTACTCTTTTTGATCAGGTATGAATTCCATTCATGCTAGGTGGTAAGGAAAAGATATAAATCTTGCTGTCAAGAGAGAAAAGTAGACATCTTTAACCCCATTTTGCATATGAGAAACATAGGATTAAGAAAGTAATGTAACTTGTTCAAGGTCACTCGGTTAAAAAGCATCAGAGGGAAAATTCTTTTTTTTAAAGTATTTCTGATTCTTTTTACCTTTCGGTAGATTTCAAAAATTTGTGGATAACAAGAACTATATGAAATGATTAGAAAATGGTCATTATATAATATAATGATGGACCATCTATTTAAAAATAGGAATTCTTTCTAGAGACCAGGAGAGGCAGAGAGAATTAGCATATTTTTTGATGTCTACCAACACCCTATCAGATGATAATTCTCAAGAAACAGAAAACTTATGAAATCCCTACAATCATGAGTCAGATTCAAGATTTGAAATAAAAAATAAATACATTTCCAAGACATTGTGAGGTATCTATGTAAACTATGGCAGAGGAAAGAACGCTGAGGTAAATCAATATGCTTGTTATATAAATTACTAAGCAGATGATTATGTGAAAAACTCAAAAGTAATAAGCATAATAAATGTCTCAGTGTATCTTAGTGAAATTAAAGACAGAGAACTCCAAATACCAAAATGGACATATATTTAGCATTTTTCATGTTATAACGTTATAGAATGAATTGGGGTAAATACACACACAAACACGAACAAATATGGATTTGATTTTCACTAAGATTTGTGGAATGTCTTTAAATTATGATGATTTCAACTAGTTTTTGTTCTCTCAAATTCTCTATCAAAAGTTGCAGTTACTGTGAGCTAACAGTAACAAATTGCAATGCATTCTGCTTACCACAGCATATAGTAAGATTGCTTAGATAATTTGTCTTAAAACTGCTTTATCTTTGTAATTAGAATGTAAAATGATTACCATTTCAAATAGTTATGCGGGTTTGAATATTTCCTATTTTGGTGCTTTTCTCTTTCCTGAAATGTATTCAAACTTTACTTATTTATGAATTGACTCTTATCTTTGAGCTCGATGTATAAACTTTAAACAGCTGACAAGCTCTTTATGAAAAAAATGTGCACATATACACTAAAAATATAAAACTATAAAGTTCTATGCTATTTTCTACTCACCTTCTAGTAGTAGGCACATACATGCACACAGACATATATCACAGATGAATCCTGTAAAATTCCATATATACTTAAGATTCAAATTCATGACAAATGCTATAATATTACAATCCAGGCTGTTGATTAATTTAGATGAGATATGAGGAACTGCTTATTGGTAAAGGTCAGGATAATGGGTGTGTGTGTGGTGATATTGTCTCTCTTTTGTTCTGGTTGATGCAAGAGCACCTTCACTTTGAGAAACTTACTGAACAATGCACTTATGATATATTGCAATTTCTGTACACATATTTCACTTTATTAGAAAAATGTTCTGGTCTTACATTTAGATCTTTAATCCATTTTGAGTTTATTTTTGTGTGTGGTGTTAGAAAGTGATCACAATGTATGGCAAAACCAATATGGTAATGTAAAGTAAAATAAAGCAAAAATAAAAATTAAAAAAAATCATCACCAAAACATTAAAAGAAAAAGAAAAATGTTCAAAAATATCCAGAGATATTAGAGGAAATAAGTTGACCACTTACCATTCTGAAGCTTCCCTGATAGCTCAGTTGGTAAAGAATCCACCTATAATGGGGGAAACCCTGGTTTATTTCTGGGTAGGGAAGGTCCACTGGAGAAGGGATAGGCTACCCATTCCAGTATTCTTGGGCTTTCCTTGTGGCTCAGCTGGTAAAGAATCCACCTTTAAAGCAGGAGACCTGGGTTCAATCCTTGGGTTAGGAAGATCCCCTAGAGAAGGGAAAGGCTACCCACTCCAGTATTCTGGCCTGGAGAATCTCCATGGACAGAGGAGCCTGGAGGTCTACAGTCCATAGGGGCACAAAGAGTCAGACATGTCTGAAGTGATTTAGCATGCATGAAGAAGAGGATAAAAATGAGAGGAATAAGAAGGCAAGAACTTGAAGTCAATCAGGAATGCCATGTAGCAGACTGTTTCTCTTATCAGCAAAGAGCCAAAGTCAGACTTAGGTGTTTCTGCTGCTGCTGCTAAGTCGCGTCAGTAATATCTGACTGTGCGACCCCAAAGACGGCAGCCCACCAGGCCCCTCTGTCCCTAGGATTCTCCAGGCAAGAATACGGGAGTGGGTTGCCATTTCCTTCTCCACTAGGTGTTTCTATGACTACACATTTAGCATTGCATGATTATGAATGTTTACAGACAGAATGAAACAGTTTGTATAACATTTTGTGCCTGACTTTTTTCATTTAAAAATGGTTTGAGATACACCCATGTTGTATCACACATTAGTATTTCTTTTTAAATCAATGAGTAGTGTTCTTTTTTTTTTTTTTTACCCCCAGTGAGGAGTATTCTATTATTTAAATATGTGTTTATTAATTCACCTCATGGGGGACATTTGAGTCTCTTCCAGTTTGGGGCTATTATGAATAAAGTCATCTTATACCTTTTGTACAAATATTATTATAGATGTGTTTTGAATTCTTTTGAATAAATACCTGCTAGTAGAATTATGTCAAAATGTAGGTATGCTTAATTTTATAAGAAATTTCCAAAGACTTTTTTCAGTGAGCAATATTTGATCTCATTTATATGAAATATCCAGAATATGTAATCCATAGAGATCACAAGCAGATTAGTGGTTGCTGGGACTGGAAGAGAAAGGAGTGTAGAGTGACAATTTAATGGGTACAAGGTCTCCTTTGGGGGTGATGAAAATATTTTCAACCTAGATGGAAATGATTATTGCAAATCATTGTGAATAAATATCACTGAATTGTACAGTTTACAATGGTTAATTTTATATTATGTGATTTCTATCTCAATAAAAAAGAAATGATGGCAGGGAAAACAAATATCACAATAATTAAGAAAAAAGAAAAAACTCAATTTAACTTAAATGTCATTCATGCTGCTATTGTATTTTTAGTTGTGCCTCTTTGTATTTTTATATTGTCTGCCATAGGAATTACATTGTGCATTCTTAACTTACCAAAGCTTATTTCAAATGAATTTTGTATATCACTTTACTTATGATGCTTTTTACTCTACAAGAGTAAACTTGACTTTCCATCTAAGTATTTTTTATTATTTTTGACATATTGTAATTCTGCTTATATTGCAAATATCAGAGTAAAATAGCATTATTTTTTCCTTAAACAGTTGTCCTTTATAGTGATAAAGAGAGAAATAAAGATCACATTTCATAGTTACTCAGATATTTAGTATTTCTATTTTTTATTCCTTCTTTTTATGACTTTCCAAAACATTTTCAATTTTATCGAGGTATTATTAACATATTATTTTATCGAGGTATTATTAACATATAATGTGTAAGTTTAAAATATACAACATGATTTCACATCCATCACCTCACACAGCTCAATTTTTCTTTTCTTATGATAAACACTTAAGATTTACTTTCTTAGAAACTTTCAAACATGTAATTCTTAACTGCTGACTTCATGGTGTATATTATATTCTCAGAACTTACTTACCCTATAACTAAAAGTTTTACCTTTTAAACACTTCACTCAGTTCCCCTACCTCCAAACCCCAGCTCTGGCAACCAGCAATCTGTTTCTCAAATTTGATGCCTACCGTATTTATCTTTCTCTACCTGGCTCACTCCACTCAGAGCAATATATTCAAAGCCCTTTTATGCTGTCACAAATGTCTTACCTTTTTCTCATGACCAAATAATACTCATGTTTCTTAATTCACTCATCTGTCAGTGGAAACTTAGGCTGTTTCCATATCGTGGCTGTTGTAAATAAAGCTACAGTGAACACAGAGATGTAGATATTTCTTCAGTGTAGCGATTTTGTTTCTTCCAGATATAAATCCAGAAGTAGACTTGTTGGTCATATAGTAGTTATATTTTGAATTCCTTGGGAACTGTCCATAGCATTTTCTTTAGTCTCTGTATCAATTTTACCCCAACAGTATACAAGGATTTCCTTTTCTCCACACCCTTAGCCCCAACACCTCTCCACACTTCTCCCCCACACCTCTCTCTCCCTCTCTCTCTGTAACATATGTTCTAAAAGAGTGAGATGATTTTTCTTTGTGATTTTGATCTGCTTTATCCTGATCATTACTGATGCTGAGCACTTTTCATGGACCTGTTGGCCATTTGACTATCTACTTTAGAAAAACCTAAACCTATATTTTCAAGTACTTTGTCCACTTTTTGCTATTGAGTTATATTAATTTATTTTTGGGGGGTATTAACCCTTTATCAGATGAGTGACTTGAAACTATTTTCTCCCATATGGTAGGTGATCTTTTCATTTTTTGATGCTCCATGTTTTTTAGAAGATTTTTAGTTTGATGCAGTCTCACTTGTTTACTTTTTTGTCATTGTTGTTGCCATTAGTGCTTTAAGTATCATATCCAAGAAAATCATTGCCAAGACTAAGATCAAGAATCTCCTTACTTATGTTTTCTTCCAGGAGTATTATGGTTTCAAGGCTTACATTTAATGCATTAACCCATTTCCAATGAACCTTTTATGATTGGTGAAAGATACAAGTTTAAATACAATCTTTTCAATTTATTTTTTATGTATTTATTTTAATTGGAGGTTAATTACTTCACAATACTCTGTTGGTTTTGCCATACATCAACATGAATCTGCCACAGGTACACACATGTTCCCCATCCTGAATCCCCCTCCCTCCACCATTTATTGAACAAACTGTCTTTTCTCCATTGTGTATTCTTGGCTCCCCTGTTACTATTACTTGGCAATATTCATGAATTTACTTTTGGTCTCAATTATGTTTCATTGGTCTATGTGTCTGTTTATAATGCCAGTGCCATAATGTTTTGATTTCTGTAGCTTTATAACATAGCTTGAAATTAAGAAGTCAGATGCCTCCTTCTTTGTTCTTCTTTTTCAGAATAATATTGAGTATTCAGGGTCTTTCATGGTTTCATGCAACTTTTAGAAATTTTTTTTCTACTTTTGTGAAAAATACCATTGGAATATTGATAGGCATTGCATTGTATTTGTAGGTGTATTTGAGTACTATGAATATTTAAAAAAATACATTTCTCCATTTATTTGTGTTTTTTTTTAATTTCTTTCTTCAATATTTTACAGTGAAGAGATCACTGCGGATCATCAATGATCTCACTGTACAGATCATTCACTCCTAGCTATTGTAAATGTGTTTTTAAATTTTATTTTTCTAATAATCCATTTTATCATATAAAAACAACACTGATTTTTGTATGTTGATTTTATATCCTTAAACTATGAAACTCATTGATTAGATCTTAGCTTTTGTGGATTATTTAAGATTTTCTATATCCTAAAATCAAGAAAAGGGAATGTGAAAGTTGCTCAGTCATGTTGGACTCTTTGCAAACCATTGGACTATACAATCTATGGAATTCTCCAGGCCAGAATACTGAAATGGATCTTCCCAACCCAGGGATTGAACCTAGGTTTCCTTCATTGTAGGCAGATTCTTTACCAGCTGAGCCACAAGGGAAACCCAAGAATACTGGGTTGGTTAGCCTATCCCTTTTCCAGTGGATCTTCCTGATCCAGGAATAGAACTGGGGTCTCCTGCATTGCAGCAGAATTTTTTTACCAACTGAGCTCTGAGGGAAGCCATTATTCTAAAATCATGTCATCTGCAAATAGGAATAATTTTACTTCTTCCTTTCTTTTCTGATGTCTTTTTTTTTTCCCTTGCTTTATTGCTTCAATAGCACTTTCAGTACTGTATTGGATAGGAGCAGTGAGAGTAGCAATCTTGTCTTATTCATAATCTTAGAGGAATAGATCCTATCCAACAAGTCTGAAGTTAGCTGTGGGTTTAGCATATATGGCCTTATAATATTGATATGTACCCCTTCCATATCTATTTTTTAAGCTTTTAATCACTAAAGATAGATTTTGTTAGTTGATTTGTCTGCATCTATGGAGATGATCATGAATTTTATCTTTTACTCTACTAACAGGATATTCCATATTTACTGATTTGTGTATGTTGACTCATCCTTGTATTCTGGGGATGAATCTGTTTTGATCATGGTGTCTGATCATTTTAGTGTGCTGTTAAATGTTTTGCTAATATTTTGTTGAGAATTTTTGCATCTATATTTATCAAGAATATTGGCTTGTTGTTTTCTTTTTTGTGATGTCCTTAGATGGCTTTGACATCAGTGTAATATTGGCCTTGTAAAATGTATTTGGCAGTGTTTCCTCCTGTTCAATTTTTTCTTTTTCTTTTGTAAGAGTTTAGAAGGACTGGTGTTAATTTTACTTTAAATATTTGGTAAAAATCACCAGTAAATCCATCTGTTCCTGTGTTTTTGTTGTTGCTGATTTAGGGAGGTGTTGATTACTAATCCAATCCCTTTACTTGTTATCAGTCTGTTCACATTTTCTATTTCTTCATGATTCAATCTTGGTAGGCTCTGGGTTTCTAGGAATTTACTCATTTCTTCTGGGTTGTCCAATGTGTTGGCACATAATTCTTCATAACAGATGTTTATGATTCTTTGTAGTTCTCTGATTCAGCTCTAATGTATTTTCCATTATCTATAATTTTATTTATTTGCATCCTCTTTTATCTCAGTTAGTCTAGTTAAAGTTTTGTCAGTTCTATTCATTATTTCAAAGATGCACTCTTTGTTTTGTTAATCCTTTATAGTTTTGTTCTCTATTCTATTTATTTCTGCTTTAAATTTATTATCTCATTTCTTCTACTAACATTGGTCTTAGTTTCATTTTCATTTCCTAGAACTTTGAGGTGTAAAGTTAGATTTTTTGAGAGTTTTTTTTTTTCTTGATGTATATTTAATCATTAAAAACCTTGGAATTGCTTTTGCTTGGTTCTGTAAATTTAAGTGTGTTATTTTTCCATTTTATTTGTCTTGAAATGCTTTTTTATTTCTGTTTTAATTTCTTATTGGATCGATCCATTGTTCAGAAGTTTGTTGCCTAATTTTCATGTATTTTTATTTTCTCATTTTAATGTTTTGGATGTCTAATTTTATGAAATTGTGGCCGAAAAGGTAAATGATATAATTTTAAATTTATTACATTTTCTCAGAACTGTTTTGCGCCCTAACATATAATCTATCCTATAAAACATCTGTACACACTTGTAAAAAATATATATTCTGGTATCACTGCATGTAATGTTCAATATATGTCTGTTAGGTTTATTTGGTTACAGTGTTGTTCAAATATCCTTTTTTCTAATACGCTCTGTCTAGATTATCAATCCATTGTAGAAAATGTGTATTAAATTTGTCATTTCATTTCTGGTAGTATTTGCTTCATACATGTCAGTTCAGTTCAGTTCAGTTCAGTTCAGTCACTCAGTCGTGTCCGACTCTTTGCTACCCCATAAGTCGCCACCCGCCAGGCCTCCCTGTCCATCACCATCTCCTGGAGTTCACTCAGACTCACGTCCATCGAGTCAGTGATGCCATCCAGCCAGCTCATCCTCAGTCATCCTCTTCTCCTCCTGCCCGCAATCCCTCCCAGCATCAGTCTTTTCCAGTGAGTCAACCCTTCGCATGAGGTGGCCAAAGTACTGGAGTTTCAGCTTTAGCATCATTCCTTCCAAAGAAATCCCAGGGCTGATCTCCTTCAGAATGGACTGGTTGGATCTCCTTGCAGTCCAAGGGACTCTCAAGCATCTTCTCCAACACCACATCTCAAAAGCACGAATTCTTCAGCACTCAGCCTTCTTCACAGTCCAACTCTCACATCCATACATGACCACTGGAAAAACCATAGCCTTGAATAGACGGACCTTTGTTGGCAAAGTAATGTCTCTGCTTTTGAATATGCTATCTAGGTTGCTCATAACTTTTCTTCCAAGGAGTAAGTGTCTTTTAATTTCATGGCTGCAGTCACCATCTGCAGTGATTTTGGAGCCCCCCAAAATAAAGTCTGACATTGTTTCCACTGTTTCCCATCTATTTGTCATGAAGTGATGGGCCCGGATGCCATGATCTTCGTTTTCTGAATGTTGAGCTTTAAGCCAACTTTTTCACTCTCCTCTTTCACTTTCATCAAGAGGGTTTTTAGTTCCTCTTCACTTTCTGTCATGAGGGTGGTGTCATCTGCATATCTGAAGTTATTTATATTTCTCCTGGCAATCTTGATTCCAATGTAGTGCTCCAATATTCAGTGATAAATACTTTACATTGTTACATATTTTTCATTGATTGACACATTTGCTATTATATAATGACCTTCTTTGTCTCTTTTCACCATTTTTAGCATTAGGTTTATAAGTATAAAGTATAAGTATAGCTGATTATAAGTATTTGCTTTCTTTTCCTTATTAATAAACATATTTTTCACCCATTATTTTTTCTCAGTCTAGGTATACTTTTATAGCTAAAGGGAGTCTCTTGTAGGCATCATATCATTAGCTCTTTTTTGTTTGTTTGTTTGTTTTTCTTTCAGCCATTCTACATCCTTTGATTAGATAATGTAATTCATTTACATTTAAAGCAGTTATGGACTTACTATTGCCATCTTGTAAATTATCTTCTGACTATTTTATAGAGCCTTTGCTCCCTGCTTCTTTTTCTGTTTCCTTCTGTGATTTGACTTTTAGTAACAATATGCTTTGACTTTATCATAATCTTCTGTTACTATTACAGATTTATTCTTTTTAGATTGCTATGAGACTTACCTAAAATACCTTTTTAATAGATTCTATTTTAAACTGATAGAAGCATAACTTCAGTAACACATGTTAACCTGATATTTTACTTCTCCATCCCACACACACACATTTTAGGTTACTGATGTTATAATTTATATATTTTTATATCATGTGTCAAATAACATATTATAGTACTTAAGGTTATTTTTAATACTTAATTTATAAATTATATTTTAAGTAAAGTATGCACCACCATTTAATATTAGAAACTTTAACTATATATTTATCATTCTCAATGAAATTTACCCATTCATTCTTATGTTTTAAAATTTAATCAGCATTTTTTTTGTTTCTACTTGAAGAAATTCCTTTAGCATTTCTTATAAAGCAGGATTAATGGTGATGAATGCTCTCAGCTTTTGTACATTCAGGAAAGTCTCTCTCACTTTCATTTTTGAAGAACAGCTTTCCAATGTATACTGATTTTTTGAGATTCAATCTTGCGTTAGTTTCTGGTATATAGAAAAGTGATTCAGTTTAGATAGCTAGATAGATAGAATGATAGATAGATAGATAGATAGAGCTAAATATAGGTATTATTTTTCATTTTATTTCCCATTATAGTTTATAACAAGATATTGAATATATTTCCCTGTGCTATATGGTAGGACCTTGTTTTTATCCATTCTCTATATAATAGTTTGCATCTGCTAATCTCAAACTCCCAATCCATCCTTCCTGCAGCCCCCTTCCTTTCCCAGAAATTTATTCTCTATGTCAGTGAGCTTGTTTCTGTTTTATAAATAAATTCATTTGAGTCATAGTTTATATTCCACATACAAGTGATATCATATGGTATTTGTCTTGCTCTAACTTACTTCCCTTAGTATAACCTCTAGGTCTTTCCATGTTGCTACAAATGGATGAGTGGCAACATTCATTTTTTCATTTTTCTTATGGCTGAGTAATATTCCATTGGAGATTTTATATATATATATATATATACATGTATGTATGTATGTATGTATATGTATATGAAGGAAATGCAACCCACTCCAGTATTCCTGCCTGGAAAGTCCCATGGACAAAGGAGCCTGGTGGGCTACAGTCCATGGCGTCACAAAAGAATCAGACATGACTTAGCAACTAAACTAAACCCAGGTCTCCTGCATTGTAGGCACATTCTTTTACCATAAGAGCCACCATAGAAAGTTATATATATACTTATATATATACACATATATGAATAATATTCTTGGTTGACAGTTTTGTTTAAGTATTTGAATGTATCATTTCATTCTATCCTGGTTTGCAAAGTTTCTGTTGAGTGATCTGCTTATAATTTTGTGTAATATGTCCTTGTATATGACATGTCTCTTTTCTTCTGCTGTTTTTAACCTCCTGTCATTGCCTTTAACTATTAACAATCTAATTATAAATTGTCTTCATGCAACCCTCTTCAGATTCAATCTATTTCAGGTCCTTTGGTCATTATGAGTCTGAATATCCATTTATCTTCCCAGGTTTGGGAAGTTTTCAACCATTATTGCTTTAAATATACTTTCTGTGCCCTTCTCTTTAACTCCCCTGTCTATGGTTTCCATAAGCCATAGAGTTTCTTCACGATTTTTTATTCTGTTTACCTTTGGCTCCTATGAGTGAATAACTTCAAGATCACTGAGTCTTTTGTTTGATCATGTCAGTTATTGATGCTCTTTCAATTTATTTTTAAAAGTTAGTCATTGAACTCTTCAGCTGCAGGTTTCTGCTTTTCTTTTTGGTAAGATTTCTGTTTTGTGCTTTTTCCCAGAAATGCATTTATATTTAAGAGTACTCTATATGTATTCTGATGAAAGTCTGATTTCAATGGTGGAATTTCAGTCATCACATTTTGCCAGGAAGGGGAGCATGGCCAGGAGAGAAAGAACTCTAAGAAGACCATCACACAATTATACATACACACACACACACACACACACACACACACATATATATATGTATGTATGCATGTATATTATATGTATATGTATATATGTGTGTATATATATGTATAATATATTATTATATATTATATATATCAATCATCATTATTGTTCTCACATATTTTAGAGTTATGAATGACTATTTTACTACTAAGAATTGGGAGCTATAAGGAAACTACATAAAAATAAAGAGTTATGCTCTATTTTAGAAAACAAGGAATTAAAATCAGTGATATCACTTAGTTTTACAAAGAATAATCACAAATTATGAAGTGCATTCATTTTGTTAATATGTAAAATATTTAGTCCAAATGCATGGAATATTAGAGATACTTCATAATTTAAAAATAATAAAGAGATAAAAACTAAAATTTAGAAGACTTTCAAAATACGACTTTTAACAATAACCTATTTGCATATATAGAGTTGGAAAAGAGGGTTCTATTTCAAACCACCTAGATCATTATAACAGACTCAATATATCAGAAGGATGTGTTGTTAAATAGATAGCTATAAAGAAGGATAAAATTAATTTTACAGTACAGTGCTCCTTCTAAATATGTGTGTTTGCTGGAAGAATTTGGTCTTGCTTTTTGAATAAAACGTGACTTTTTATTCTTGGTGTTCTACCAAGTTTGGACCCTCAGGGAAATTAAGCAGACTGGTCACATTTTATCCATATGTAAATTCATGTCACCAGACACTTCTGTATTATCTCCCATAATTTGGCAGAAATATTAGTTTCAGAAAGTTGTATCATTGGGGGCCCGTACAGTAAGCATAGATAAGTTGATTGGAGGTTTTATGGGAGTCTTATAGAAATTCTTAATGTAGCTTAAAAATATCTAAAAGTCTTCCTTTTCTTATGCTTACTTTTGATTTTATGAGTCCTTAATAAATAAATAATTGCAATTCTAAATAAAATTCTAAATGTAAATTTAATATTGCATATTTACATCTATATTTTTGGAGAAAATTGATAATTCTGTAATTTTTGTTTCTATCAAAGGACAAAGACTATTATTTAGATTTCTGGAAATAAACAGTTTATCACTCAAATGACAAATATCCCCAATGAAGACCATCTTTTCTCTGGCACTCTCTGGCTTTATAAGTTTTTATATTATTTGTCATCATAATATAAACTGTGAGAATTGTATTAAATAATTCTACAAATTTTAAAGCAAAACGTATTTGCTGTGATTAATATAGCATAACTTCACTGAAAAAAATAAAGTGATGGCAGTATGTTAAATATTCCAAAACATTGTATATTGCTATTCTAGAAGGCTTCTTCCTCTTCCTACCTCAATTTCTTTTTTCTTCCTCTCACTCTCCTATTCCCTTCCTTTTTTCTCCTCATTTACATTTTTCTCCCTCATTTCTCCTCTCACTCTCTTTTCTTCTGTCTTTTTTTCACTGTCTTTTTTTAGGTACATTAGTAAATGAGATATAGTTTGTGTCCTTAAGCCACAAACATATCCTAAAAAACAAAGAAGTTTATAACTTGAGGACAATCATTATTGCTCAGTATTTTTTTTTACTATATATTGCTGAAACTTTACATATTCTACTCTAATTAACTTCCCCATTGCAGATTCTCCACTCTAGAATATCACCTACTATTTACTGAAGACTAAAATATTGTGTGTGTGTGAGTGTATTTCCCTACATACAAATATTTAATGGTTCCAATCTACTTTATAAAGATCATTCACATCATAGTGTCTGATATCATTCTCCAGTAAAAGAAACCAGGGCTTCTTGGAGAAATGGTTGATTATAGTACTTAAGAAAGAAATATACCAAATGAGTCCAGAGAACCCTGTGGTTCTGGAAAGTAAAGTGCTCAAAAAGTAAACCGACGGGTATATGTCAAAAGCACACAGCAGCCACTTGAAAGACCTTATAAAACCACAGCAGGAACAATTTGAGCAACCAAAATAAATAGCATAGTAGTGCATTTTAAACCAAATGTCTATACTGATTTAAATAAATGCTTGAATAAGCAAGTAGTGAAAGAGAATAGACATATTTCCTAGACAAAAAAATTGCAGATAATTTATGTATATACTGCCTCCTTGAGAAGGTGAAATGTAACTCTCCAACCCTGAAGTATGGAGTGAATAAGGAACCTCTGTACAGAATGGAAAGAGGGAAAGAGTAATTACAGTAGAGAAACCTGATAAACACTATTCAACCATGTAATCAAGGCCAACGTCAACAGTAGTAGCTATAATTAATCAGTGTGTATCTTTAATATGATCTAATGGAAATGACACTCCACCTCTGTAGTCTACCTCCAAAAGTCCTTAACTCAATTCTAACTATGAGAAAAAATCATCAAAATGCAGAAAAATTGAAGGACAGTCTATAATACCCAAATTGAGGCTCAATCTACAACATATTTGAGCAGTATTCTTTAAATTTATCAAGCTCATCAAAAAAAAACAAAGTGTAAGAAGCTGTTATAGCCAAGAAGAGGTGGAGGAGACATGAAATTTAAATGTAATGTGGTGTCTTGGATGAAATCTTTAGACAGTAGAAGGAAATTAGGTAAAAACTAAGAAAACCTAAATCAAGTAAGGGCTTTAGTTAGTTTTAAAAGCTAACAAAATAAAATCCTCTATCATATTTAAAATTAGAGTAATATATGCTATTTTAATAAGAGAAATGTCACAATAAAAATTATGTAGACATACATATTTGAGTGGGGTTCCCAGGTGGCTCTAGTGGTAAATGCAGGTAGATGTAAAAGACAAGGGTTAGATCCCTGAGTCAGAAAGATCCCCTGGAGGAGGGCATGGCAACCCACTCCAGTATTCTTGCCTGGAGAATTCTATGGACAAAGGAGCCTGAAGGGCTATGATCCATAGTGTCACACAGAGTCAGACCTTACTGAAGCGACTTAGCATGCACACACATAAATATTTAAGTAAAGCTACTCAACCATTCCACCTTGTATCCTTAAGGTAATTAACAAACAACCAGGAGTAAATTAAATCGCAATTTTTTTCTTACTTGTAGATTCATATAAAGCCACATTTAAACACAAATATGTTTTACCAAAATAGTCATGTTTTACACGTTGTTTTCCATCTTGCACTTTTCACTTTTCTTGCATCACTTACACATCATAAGTATTACTCTGTTTAAAGTGAAGTAGTTTTCTCTTTTTATTTCCATTGCATCTTCCCCCTCCACAGCTCCCCTCTTCACCCTCAGGTAATACACGTTAACAGTTTATATTTTTCTCCATTCTCTAGTATCTATTTATACAAAATATATGGATAGCTATAGAAACACACATGCAAGGGTCATTTTTCCTATTTCTGTCAGCATTTGTTTACAAAATATAATTTTTATTATAAGCTGCTTCTCTATATATTACATTTATTACTCAGCAATATATCATAAAAATTCCTTCAGGTAGACAGGTAGCATATAGATAATACATGTTCATATAGATAACCATAATTTATCTAACTATTTAATGCATATTGACTTTATTTTCAGTAATTTCATACTACAAATAATGCTATAGTAAATATAACTATATGTCTATATATCCTAATACCCAATGTATTTATTTCTACAAATGGAGTTGTTCAAAACATTAGTAATAGATTTTTTTTCTAACAACATGTGTGTGTTATCAACAAGAGGTATTATAGATCTCAGTTTTCCCAAAGTGGTGGATTAAAAATAATGATTCATATTAATTTGGTCTGAATTTCTGCATTTCCCTGACTCCTGCATTTCTGACTCCCCTGACTCCCTGACTCTGTTTTTTTGCTTTGTTTTGTTTTTGTTTTTCATTAGTGTACTGGTTATTTCAGAAATCTTAAAGTAATGCTCGAAATTCTCCAAGCCAGGCTTCAGCAATATGTGAACTGTGAACTTGCTGATGTTCAAGCTGATTTTAGACAAGGCAGAGGAACCAGAGATCAAATTGCCAACATCCGCTGGATCATGGAAAAAGCAAGAGAGTTCCAGAAAAACATCTATTTCTGCTTTATTGACTATGCCAAAGCTTTTGACTGTGTGGATCACAATAAACTGTGGAAAATTCTGAAAGAGATGGGAATACCAGACCACCTAACCTGCCTCTTGAGAAATCTGTATGCAGGTCAGGAAGCAACAGTTAGAACTGGATATGGAAAAACAGACTGGTTCCAAATAGGAAAAGGAGGACGTCAAGGCTGTATATCGTCACCCTGCTTATTTAACTTATCTGCAGGGTATATCATGAGAAACGCTGGACTGGAAGAAACACAAGCTGGAATTAAGACTGCCAGGAGAAATATCAATAACCTCAGATATGCAGATGACACCACCCTTATGGCAGAAAGTGAAGAGGAACTAAAAACCCTCTTGATGAAAGTGAAAGAGGAGAGCAAAAAAGTTGGCTTAAAGCTCAACATTCAGAAAACGAAGATCATGGCATCCGGTCCCATCACTTCATGGGAAATAGATGGGGAAACAGTGAAAACAGTGTCAGACTTTATTTCTGGGGGCTCCAAAATCACTGCAGATGGTGACTGCAGCCATGAAATTAAAAGACGCTTACTCCTTGGAAGAAAAGTTATGACCAACCTAGATAGCATATTCAAAAGCAGAGACACTACTTTGCCGACTAATTTCCATCTAGTCATGGCTATGGTTTTTCCTGTGGTTGTGTATGGATGTGAGAGTTGGACTGTGAAGAAGGCTGAGTGCCGAAAAATTGATGTTTTTGAACTGTGGTGTTGGAGAAGACGCTTGAGTCTCTTGGGCTGCAAGGAGATCCAATCAGTCCATTCTGAAGGAGATCAGCCCTGGGATTTCTTTGGAAGGAATGATGCTAAAGCTGAAGCTCCAGTACTCTGGCCATCTCATGCGAAGAGTTAAGTCATTGGAAAAGAGTCTGATGCCGGGAGGGATTGGGGGCAGGAGGAGAAGGGGACGAGAGAGGATGAGATGGCTGGATGGCATCACTGACTGAACTGAACTGAACTGAACTGAAGATCATGGCATCTGATTCCATCACTTCATGGAAGATAGATGGGGAAACAGTGGCAACAGTGGCTGACTTTATTTTTCTCTGTTCCAAAATCACTGCAGATGGTGATTGCAGCCATGAAATTAAAAGACGCTTACTCCTTGGAAGGTAAGTTATGACCAACCTGCTAAGTCGCTTCAGTCGTGTCCAACTCTGTGCAACCCCATAGACGGCAGCCCACCAGGCTTCCCCGTCGCTGGGATTCTCTAGGCAAGAACACTGGGTTGGTTTGCCATTTAATTCTTCAATGTATGAAAGTGAAAAGTGAAAGTGAAGTCGCTCAGTCGTGTCCGACTCTTAGCAACCCCATGGACTGTAGCCCACCAGGCTCCTCCGTCCATGGGATTTTCCAGGCAAGAGTACTGGAGAGGGGTGCCATTGGCTTCTCCAATGACCAACCTAGACATCATATTAAAAAGCAGAGACATTGCTTTGCCAACAAAATTCTGTCTAGTCAAGGCTATGGTTTACCAGTGGTCATGTATGGATGTGAGAGTTGGACTGTAAAGAAAGCTGACAACCGAAGAATTGATGCTTTTGAACTGTGGTGTTGGAGAAGATTCTTGAGAGTCCCTTGGACTGCAAGGAGATCCAACTAGTCCATCCTAAAGGAGATAAGTCTTGGGTGTTCAATGGAAGGACTGAAGTTGAAGCTGAAACTCCAATACTTTAGCCACCTGATGTGAAGAGCTGACTCATTTGAAAAGACCCTGATGCTGGGAAAGATTGAGGGCAGGAGGAGAAGGGGACAATAGAGGATGAGATGGTTGGATGGCATCAGCGACTCGGTGGACATGGGTTTGGGTGGGCTCTGGCAGTTGGTGATGAACAGGGACGCCTGACGTGCTGTGGTTCATGGGGTCGCAAGGAGTCAGACACGACCGAGCAACTGAATTGAGCTGAACTAAACTGGTTATTTGAATTTGCTCTATTGGCCTATTTATCTACTTTTCCCAATTTTCTATTGCATTGATTATTTATTCTTCACTTTCCCAAACTAATAAAGGTGTCAACAAAATACGTAT
Organism: Capra hircus; assembly: GCF_001704415.2. Taxonomy (NCBI): domain Eukaryota; kingdom Metazoa; phylum Chordata; class Mammalia; order Artiodactyla; family Bovidae; genus Capra; species Capra hircus. The sequence continues at coordinate 57,721,825 of NC_030809.1, read as the reverse complement.
AGCTGAAATCATACTGACAGAACAGTCAAGGATATTCTCTCTGAATACTCCCACTTAACATTGTGCTGAAAGTCTTTATCAGTGCAGTGTCATAAGAAAATTAATTTCATACAGATTGCAAAATTAAATATAAACTTGCCCTTATTTACAGAGAGCATGATTACATACACAGGAAGAACCAACCTTCCAAAAACAAAAACAAGAATCTCCGAAAACTATTAACTTTAGGGAGTTTAACAAGACTACAAAATATAAGGCCAACTCAAAAATTGTTTTTTAAGATTTTTCTTTTTATATGGGCCATTTTTTAAGTCTCTTATTGAATGTGTTACAATATAGTTGTTGTTTTATGCTTTGGTGTTTTGGGTGCAAGGCATGTTGGAGCTTAGCTGCCCAAGCAAGGATCAAGCCCATACCCCTGCATTAGAAAGTGAAGTCTTAACCACTGGACCACCAGAGAAGTCCCTCTAAAGATTTTTTTTTAATATAATATTTTGATAAATTATAAAAAAGCAAAAATCAAATTTAAAAATACAATATAATTTATAATTGCCCCCCCAAATGAAATAGTTTTAAGAAGCTGATGTTCAGTCATTCCAAAATGATAATATTGTTGAAAATATTATCATTTCTCCATTGAATTCCTTTGCATCTCCATCACAAATCAAATAGTCATATTTTTGCTGGTCTCTTTCTGGACTTTCTATTTCCTCCCATTGATCTCAGTGCCTATTTCCTCAAAAATGTTGTACTACCTTGATTATCTTAGCTTTATATTATATCATAAAATTGAGCAGTAAGATTTCTAAAGATGTTATTCTTCTAATTCAAAATTGCTTTAACTACCTAGTTCCCTTGACTTTCCATAAAAATTTTAAAATTAGCTTGTGATATCTTTTTAAAAAATAAAACATTTAGTATATAACACAGAAGTATCACACTGGATATTTATCTTAGGTCAGATGTTTTTAAACTCTTCTGTATTTTATTTTGGTGAATATTTTAAGGTTTATTGGCCATACAGTTTTCTGTTGCAAACTCTCAACTGTTTTTATAGTGTAAAAGAAGACATAGACAACAATTAAATGGCATTGCTGTACTGTAATAAGATTTTATTGCATAAGCATACATTGGGCTGGGTTTTGCCTGAAGGATGTAGCTTCTCAAAACTTGACCTAGATAAATGTAAACACAGAAACCTACATGCATAATTTGTAAAAATTTTGTTTAAATCACCACAAGCCACAAACAAACCAAGTATCTTATGATTACTAAATGGATAAACAAAAATGTGGTACCCCCACACACTGTAATACTACTCAGCTGGAGGAAGAATAAACTGTTGCCACATACAACCCGAATGACTCTCAAAGGCATTGTGTTGAATGAATTATAACAGTGTCAAAAGACTACACGGTGTATGATTCCATTTGTATGATCTTACTGAAAGGAACAGTAGTAACATAGAACCCATCAGTGAATATGTTAGGCAAGGTGCAACATTGTGGTTTATAAGAAATATACATCTGGTCACTCAGATGACAAAAATGTCTCATATATATAGCTTTTGAACTCTTGGAATTTCCTTAGAGGTAAGAGAAATAGGAGTAGCTTTGTTACAATATTTGAACTTCATAGTCTCCTCTGTTCTGAAAAAAAAAAAAAAAAAAGATGTTTCAGAGCTATTAGGGCTAAATGAGTATATTCTTATTGATAACTAACTTTCTAGTCCCTTTCCATTACAAATAGATTATGCTCATAAGATGACTTTTGGAAAGCACCTAAGAATGAGAGCTGGTTGCCAGAAGAACCAACCAAGAATAGAGGGTTGGAACTTTCAATCTCACCCCTCATTTTGTGTTAGAGAGAGGGGCTGGAGATCAAATCAACCACCAATGCCAATGATTTAATCAATTATGCCTGTATAATGAGGTCTCCATAAAACCCCAGAAAGACAAAATTCAGAATGTTACTAGGTTGGTAAACCAGAATCATTCCACATCCTACCATGCTGATCCTCAAACTTCATGGGGACAGAAGCTCCTAACTTCAAGATCTTACCCTATGTATCTTTTTATCTGGCTATTGATTCATATTATTTAATAATTTGTATAATAAACTCATACACTAATGAGTAAATGGGTTTCCTGTGTTCTGTAAGCCACTCTAGAAACTTAATAAAACCTGAGGAGGCAGTCTTGTGAACCTCTGATTCATATGTAATTGGTCGGAAACACAGGTAACAACTTGGACTTGCCAACAACATCCGATGTAGGAGCAGTTTTGTGGGACTGAGCCCTTAACCTGTGAAATCTGATGCTATCTCCATGTAGACAGTGTCAAATTGAGTCAGGTTGTAGGACATTCAGCTGGAGTCAAATAATTGCTTGAGTGCATGGGGAGAAAATCCCACACATGCTGGAACTGTGTTTGGAATGGTGAGAAGTAGAACAGCATGAATTTAAAGGAGAGTATAAGGGAGGTTTACAGGGAGACGGATCAGTCTGCATCCTGATGACGGTGGTGGACACAAACCTATACATATGTTCAATTTTATAAAGCTGTAGATAAAAAAAATACATGGAAAGTAAAAGGATATCATTCAATTCATCCTAGATTTAAATGGAAGGTGAGCTTTCAGTCCTCTTTAATCCATTAGAGTCATTTAGATTTCTATGCACATTTGTAACATGTACATCTCTTCCTTTCTGCTACATATATATATATATATATATATATGCATATAGAGTATACACACACACACACACACACACACACACACACATCTATGGGCTTCCCCGGTAGCTCAGCTGGTAAAGAATCCACCTGCAATGTGGGAGATCCGGGTTCAATCCTTGAATTGGGAAGATCCCTGGAGGAGGGAATGGCAACTCACTCCAGTATTCTTGCTTAGAGAGTCCCCATGGACAGAGGCGTCTAGCAGGTTACAATTCATGTAACTGTAACAAAAAGCTGGACATGACTGAGTAACAGGCAGGAAGGCCAGGGGTCTCCAAATGGAGGAAATAGCCTGCAAGCGTCAGACATTTTTGTCTCTCATAAGCGTCAGGAGGAAACAAACTAGTGATATTTTTCCCTTCTGTATATGAACAAAGCTAGTAGAGGTGATGGCATTCCAGTAGAGCTATTTCAAATCCTGAAAGATGATGCTGTGAAAGTGCTGCACTCAATATGCCAGCAAATTTGGAAAACTCAGCAGTGGCCACAGGACTGGAAAAGGTCAGTTTTTATTCCAATCCCAAAGAAAGGCAATGCCAAAGAATGCTCAAACTACTGCACAGTTGCACTCATCTCACATGCTAGTAAAGTCATGCTCAAAATTCTCCAACCAGGCTTCAGCAATACGAGAACCGTGAACTTCTGATGCTCAAGCTGATTTTAGAAAAGACAGAGGAACCAGAGATCAAATTGCCAACATCCGCTGGATCATGGAAAAAGCAAAAGAGTTCCAGAAAAAGCATCTATTTCTGCTTTATTGACTATGCCAAAGCCTTTAACTGTGTGGATCACAAGAAACTGTGGGAAATTCTGAAAGAGATGGGAATACCAGACTACCTAACCTGCCTCTTGAGAAATCTGTATGCAGGTCAGGAAGCAACAGTTAGAACTGGACATGGAACAACAAACTGGTTCCAAATAGGAAAAGGAGTACATCAAGGCTGTATATTGTCACCCTGCTTATTTAATTTATATGCAGAGTACATCATGAGAAATGCTGGACTGGAAGAAACACAAGCTGGAATCAAGATTGCTGGGAGAAATATCAATAACCTCAGATATGCAGATGACACCACCCTTATGGCAGAAAGTGAAGAGGTGCTAAAAAGCCTCTTGATGAAAGTGAAAGAGGAGAGCAAAAAGTTGGCTTACAGCTCAACATTCAGAAAACGAAGATCATGGCATCTGGTCCCATTACTTCATGGGAAATAGATGGGGAAACAGTGGAAACAGTGTCAGACTTTATTCTTTGGGGCTCCCAAATCACTGCAGATGGTGACTGCAGCCATGAAATTAAAAGACGCTTACCCCTTGGAAGAAAAGTTATGACCAACCTAGATAGCATATTCAAAAGCAGAGACATTACTTTATCGACTAAGGTCCGTCTAGTCAAGGCTATGGTTTTTCCAGTGGTCATGTATGGATGTGAGAGTTGGACTGTGAAGAAGGCAGAATGCCGAAGAATTGATGCTTTTGACCTGTGATGTTGGCGAAGACTCTTGAGAGTCCCTTGGACTGCAAGGAGACCCACCCAGTCCATTCTGAAGGAGATCAACCTTGGGATTTCTTTGGAAGGAATGATGCTAAAGCTGAAACTCCAGTACTTTGGCCACCTCATGCAAAGTGTTGACTCATTGGAGAAGACTTTGATGCTGGAAGGGGCTGGGGGCAGGAGGAGAAGGGGACGACCGAGGATGAGATGGATGGATGGCATCACTGACTTGATGGACGTGAGTCTGAGTGAACTCTGGGAGTTGGTGATGGACAGAGAGGCCTGGCGTGCTGCGATTCATTGGGTCGCAAAGAGTCAGACATGACTGAGTGATTGAACTGAACTGAACTGAATACAAATTTTAAAGGTTTCTCTTAAAATACTGTGTTTCCATAATGACACCTGGTTTCACCTGAAGTTAACTATTTTCAAACCTTGAGATAACCAATGCCTTTTTCTTATGGAAATGTTTGTCTTAAGCTATGCTCATGTACTATGCATTTACCCCAAACTCTGTCTTCAAAGTCAATCCCCCTTTTGGCTCAGAATCTGCTTGACAAGCCAGTATGTTATACTCAGATATTGTTCCTCTAAACTATGTAAATGAAACTGTTTGTAGGGTGATCTGCTCTTCTTCAAGATTCAAATTAATCATTTTATGGCCCAGGATAAACCATTTGGTGCCAAGATTATCCCAAAATGCATCTCATGGGTGAGGGGCCTGGTGCCATTCTCAGTTTTAAGACATTCCTTTCTTTCATTAACAGACTTCTAGTGACTATATAACATCCAGCTGAAGACTAGCAAGGGGGTACTCTTTCTGCCCCCTTCCGATGCTATGTCAGAAGCTTTCTCGATCTCCTTTCTACTTTAATAAAACTTTATTACACAAAAGCTCTGAGCGATCAAGCCTCATCTCTGGCCCCGGATTGAATTCTTCTCCTTCGGGGCCAAGAATCCTGGCGTTGTGATTCAATAACAATCTTTCACAACTATGCATAGCACAGCACATACATATATATGTATATACACATACATATACATAACTGCAGAGCTTCTCTGATGGCTCAGTGGTAAAGAATTTGCCTGCCAATGCAGGAGACATGGATTCAATCCCTAGGTCAGGAAGATCCCTTAAGAAGGAAATAGCAACACACTCCAATATTCTTGCCTGGGATATCTCATGAACAAACCTGGCAAGCTACAGTCCATGGGGCCATAAACAGCTGTACATGACCTAGTGGCTAAACAACAGCATACATATATAACTCTAAATGGAAAGTAACCTTTAAAATTTTAATAAATGCTTTTAAGATTTAATGGGGTTTATTTAAGAATAGTCTATAAGAATTAGACAATAACATTTTAGCTCTCTTCTTATTCTTACTGTTACAAATTCATCTGGCCTTGACATAGCTGGTTAGTTAGGTACAGAATTCAGCGGTAGTTCTAACTCATTTGTTCCATTCTGGGCTGTAATGGAGCTTTCTTCCTGGAAACTCTGGTCAGGATAGCTGCCTCATCATAATTTATTCTGGTATAATAAGATGGATTAGACACACTGGACATGTTCTTTGTAGAGAAAGAAGCCCTGGGAGTGGTAAAAACAACAGTCCTTGCTTTTTCCACTGTGAAAAGAGTTAATTTTCTGTGGTGATTTTTTACTTACTTATTTTTTAATATAGTAGTGAAGGCTTTGCTTGCTAGCAGTGACCTGCTGATTTTCATGTGCTGGTGGTCAGTTTCCATGAAGGTGCTAGCATTTCTTGCTTGGATAATTACTTAAAATACATTTATGGGAATTAACCAAACTGAGTATGCTCGGCAGCCCAGGACTCACCTCAGCACCCCTGGCTGTGCACAGTCAGAGCAGAGCCCATTAGGAGCTGACAAAGGATTGAAGGTAAGATGGGAACAAGGAAAATGTTCTTTAGGCATGAAAATCAGCAAGAACCAAGTGCTCAAGCCCAGGGCCCCAAATAAATTAGAGTGGGCCTAATGAAAAGCAGGCAGCAGAGCTCAGGGAAATTGAATTTTCAGCTCCCTGCCTGCCTCTGTTTATGTGCCCCTCCGGTAATTGACCATTTAGGAGCTGATTTGAGTTTTACAGCTGTCATCACAGTCAAGTGCAGGGCAATCCATCATCCCATTGCAATCTAAGTCAGTCAGATTCACTCTGGATGCTCTTGATTTGATGCTGCACAGACAAGTTCTCCAGTGCCTTCTCTGGCCCTTATCTGCTCAGCCTCCTCACATTCTGCAGCCCTATTAGCCTAACCAGGGCACAGCTCATTGTTGGAAAGGAAAGGAACAAGAACTCACAACTAGCATTTCAGATTGGGTGAATATTCAGATAAAAATGAAGAAACCTAGAGAGATAAAAGGATAGAATTTTACTTGAGATTCTGTGACTACTCTGTATTTCCTATTGAGAGAAATCACTTCAACTTGTCTTTTTTCACATTTCTGATACTTAGGAATCTCATATGAGGAGGGTTTTTACATTTTTCAGTGTTTTTCAGACTCTCCAGGCTGCAAACTATGTAAAAGACATCAGACTTCTTTAATTATCTGTAGGTATATTCACATGTTGTACTTTCACACTGAAATGCCACTGTCATCTTTTCTCTGCCATGGGTTCCTCCAAAGGCATCCACAGGTCACCCCTTCTGGCACATAGTTATCTGATACATCCCTTCCTCTGCACTTTTCTACACATACATGCTAAACACTGTAGTCCACAGCCTTTCTACCAAAACATGACACTAATATTTTTATAGACTCTCTGCTCACTCATGTTCAGCTACTTTAAACAAAATCTCCATCCAAACATTTCCTGTTACTCCTTCCCTTACATACACACACACACACACACACACACACACACACACACACACACACCCTCTCAATCTGTGTGTTCTTTGTCTCCTATGTGAGATTTTGTTGGCAACATTCATCTAAGAGAGAAACTTGACCTTGTCTTACCTTATCCTTGGTTCCTCATATCCTTCAAATCCTGTTCATTCTCCTTGACATCAATAGAATTATTTTACTTTTTCAGGAACCGTTCACCAGTTCCCACCTTCAGGCACTGTGTCTCCACAGTACACTCTGCTATCACCTTCCCGCTACAGGCTTGGCCCCTCCATCCATAAGTACATCCAGGGATCTTTCTATGGCACAGATCTGGTAGTATCACCCTGTTAGGCCATGTTAGTCCTTTCCATAGTTCTGAGGATAAATATGAAGCATAGCTTATCTGATTTCTTGTAATCTTGATCCTCTTTGATGTCTTCTTAACTTAATGATACATCATGGAGAAATTACAATTTTACATTCTCGAGTTTCGTTTTTCCTTTTTAAGAAGAAATGTGCCCTGAACCTTTCTACCTAGAAGACACTTACTCTCTCTTTTTCTGACTTCTTAACTCCTTCCCATGTTCCAGGTCTCAGAGTTTGGAGGTAACCCCTCTTGGAAGCCACCTTCCAAGTTCTCTAAGTCTGTTTTTTGGATGCCATATAATTTACTCTAATATGACTATATCTGTCCCCAGTCCTCATCCTCTTCACTCATCAGTGCTTTGGTTTCTTTCAGTGTCTGCCTCCCTCCTTGGCCATGCTTTCCTTAAAGATGAGGTCAGGTCTATATTACTTACTATTGCAACCCTAGAGGCCAGTACAGTGGCATATTAGATCCTTAGTTAATAGAGGCTACTATGTTTTCCTGTATTCTACAACCTTGCCAGGCATTCTCTGTTTTACAGATGGGAAGTCTGAGAATAAAGAAAATCAGAACTGCCCAAAATCGAGTGACTCTTAAATAGTAAGAGTTGGAATTAGAAATGAATTATTTCCGATTCTAAATTATACACTTCTCTACTATGATAAGCTGTTTTCCAACCTGTAAAGTGATCTATAGTAGATCATAGTAGATCTATGTGTGGTAGATTCAATAATTGTCTTCTAAAGATCCCACAATCTCATCTTAAGAACCCATAAATGTTACTCTATGTGGGAAAAGAATTTTAGGATTGTGATTATTTTTAAGGATTAGAGGACACAGAGCTTAATCTGTTCAATCTGATTGGGGCCAAAGGATAATCATCAGTGTTCTTATCAGACTGAAGCAGAGAGGGATTTTATTGTAGAAGAGGAAGTAGGATACGTATGAAGTTGGTGTCACAAGCCAAGGAATACAGGCAGACTACAGAAACTAAGAAAGACAAAGAGAGAGAACTGCACTAGAGTCTCAAGAAATGACTAGGCTTGCTGATGCTTAGCCTTTAGCCCAGTAAAGCTGATATTGGACTTCCGACCTCAGAGCTATAAAAGAATAAATTATTTTAAGCCCCCATATTTGTGGTGACTTGATACAGCAACACTATAACAAACCTAGATAGTATATTAAAAGGCAGAGACAGCACTTTGCTAACAAAGGTCCGTATAATCAAAGATATGTTTTTTCCAGTGGTCATGTATGGATGGAAGAACTGGACCAAAAAGAAGGTTGAGTGCAAAAGAATTGATGCTTTTGAATTCTGGTGTTAGAGAAGACTTTTGTGAGCCACTTGAACTGCAAGGAGGTCTAATGAGTCAATCCTAAAGGAAATCAATTCTGTATATTATTGGAAGTACTAATCTAGACAGCATATTAAAAAGCAGAGACATTACTTTGCCAACAAAGGTCCATCTACTCAAGGCTATGGTTTTTCCAGTGGTCGTGTATGGATGTGAGTGTTGGACTATAAGGAAAGCTGAGCACTGAAGAATTGATGTTGGTGTTGGAGAAGACTATTGAGGGTCCCTTGGACTGCAAGGAGATCCAACCAGTCCATACTAAAGGAGATCAGTCCTGGGTGTTCATTGGAAGGACTGATGCTGAAGCTGAAACTCCGATACTTTGACCACCTGATGCAGAGAGCTAACTTATTTGAAAAGACCCTGATGCTGGGAAAGATGGAGGGCAGTAGGAGAAGGGGATGACAGAGGATGAGATGGTTGGATGGCATCACTGACTCGATGAACATGAGTTTGGGTAAACTCTGGGAGTTGGTGATGGACAGGGAGGCCTGGCTTCCTGTGGTTCATGGGGTCACAAAGAGTTGGACATGAATGAGCGACTGAACGACTGAACTGAACTGAACTGAATGGTGAAGCTGAAGCTCCAATACTTTGGCCACCTGACACAAAGAGTTTACTCTTTGGAAAAGACCCTGATCCTGAGAAAGATTGATGACAGAAGGAGAAAAGGACAACAGAGTGAGAAGTTTGGATGGCATCACCAAATCAATGGCCATGAGTTGGAGCAAACTCTAGGAAACAGTAGAGAACAGAGACAGGAGCCTGGCGTGAAGCAGTCCATGAGGTTGCAAAGAGTCAGATAGAACTTAGGAACTGAACAACAACAAGGAAACCAACACATGGTGTAACAAAGAGAAACGCAGCATATGCAGTATATATTTGATAAATATGTGAACAGTAAATTTTTTCATTAAATCCAAGTTAGTAAATGGCCATCTGCTCTCCTGTGTAAGACAGATTCAGCTATAACTATTACCTGGATGGAAGGCTATAGAATTCATTGAAAAACTTGAGTAAAAGTACATTAATTATAAGGTTTTTTTAAAGTTACTTTATTATTTTATTCCTATTGTTCTCTAGTAATCAAATCCAAAAGGAAACAGTCATAGAGTTGGGTCATGACTTTCAAAAAGCTATGTAAATTCTGTGATAAGATAACAAAACTCATTTTTGCTGTCTCAAAAATTGCTTAAATACAAAGTGTTGCTTTAAGATTGCTGTTGGTGTAAGACCTACTGTATAGCACGGGAAATTATATTCAATATTTTGTAATAAGTTATAAGAGAAAAGATTCTGAAAAAAGAATATATATTCTTATATATAATGTATAATATAGTGCATATATTATATGCATATATATGATATTAACATATATATTATGCATTATGTGCATGTGTGCACATGGAGTCCCAAAAGAGTCAGGCGCGACTTTCTGCTGCTGCTGCTGCTAAGTTACTTCAGTAGTGTTCAACTCTGTGCCACCCCATAGATGGCAGCCTACCAGGCTCCTCTGTCTCTGGGACATGACTTAATGACTAGTCAACAACAACAACATATATTCTCTCCCTGTGTTTAGTCATTCAGTCATGTCTGAATCTTTGCAACTCTGTCCATGGGATTTCCCAGGGAAGAATACTGGAGTGGGTTGCCACTTCTTTCTAAATATATAAATATATATATGATATAAATATATAGATATGTATATATATATATGATATGTAGTATATATAACTGAAACTGTGATGTACACCTGAAACTAACACAATATTTTTGCTTAAATATACTTTAATTAAAAATAAATACAAATAAAAAGCAAAATTGCTATTGGGCTTCATGCATAATTGGGTTTCTCATTACAGTATATACAGTATATACACACAAAAGGCACTTAGTAAACTTCAGTTAGTTTGATCCTATATGAAGGATGCAGGCCTCACTGGAAGCCTCTGACTGGCCTCATGACCTACAGGGATAGGGACATTTCACATAGTTACAGCCTACAGCCAGTACCAGCTGTTTTCTGTCATTTCCTCCCAAAGTGGGCACTCAGCTGAATTTCTTACATTTTCTTTCTCGGTGTCTGGCATGCTCAGTCATTCTCCAGAAATTCCTTACATGTCTCCTCCTTTCCCACTGCCCTCTTCCCAAGGTCTTAGTTCATACTCTCTTCTTCTCATGTGGATTTTTCTTTAAAATTTACCTTCTTCCTACACTGTTGGTGTGAATGTAAATTGATGAAAGACAGTATGGAGAACAGTATAGAGGTTTCTTAAAAAAAAAGAGTTACCTTATGATCCAACAATCCCACTGTTGGGCATGTATCCAGACAAAACTATAATTCAAAAAGATACATGAACCCTTATGTTCACAGCAACACTGTTTAAAATAGCCAAGACATAGAAACAACCTATCTGTCTCCATTGGCAGATGAATGGAGTGGTATATATATATACAATGGAATACTACTCAGCCATAAAAAATGAAATAATGCCATTTGCAGCAACACAGATGGACTTGGAGATTAACATACTAAGTGAAGTACATCAGACAGGGCAAGACAAATATCATATATATCACATATATATAAAATCTAAAATATGACACAAAAGAGCTTATCTATGAAGCTGAAAGTAGCTCAGAGACATAGAGAACAAACGTGTGGGGAAAAAGGAGGTTGGGGGATGCATGGCCTAGGAGTTTGAGATTAGCAGGTGCAAACTATTGTATAGAGAATGGATAAACAACAAGGTCCTATTGCATAGCACAGAAAACGATGTTCAAAATTATATAATAAATCATAATGGAAAAGAATATTAAAGAGAATGTAAATAAATATGTAGATATACATATATACATGTATATGTACATATATATATATAATAGAATCACTTTTCTATACACCAGAAACTAATATAACATTATAAATCAACTATAATTCAATTAAGAAAAGAATGTTACACTTGATGCCCCAGCAGCTTCATATGCCCTAGAGTAACTGTCAAAGTACTTTCATTGGCCTATAAAACCCTATGGCATATGTTCCTTCTTACACATGCTGAGCCACATGCATGATTTTCTGTGGGCCCTGGAGTCTATAGGGCACATTCTTGCCTCAAGATGTGTGCATCTGTTGTTTCTTGTCTGCACGTGCCTCCCACAGATACCCAGGTGACTCCCTGTCTCACTTTCCCTAGGCCTTTCCATAAACTTCATCTTCTCAGGAGGGCCTTACCTGGCAACCTAAGCTAAAATTGCAAACTCCTCATACACCTCCCACCTGTTTCCCTTGCTTTCTTTTCCTCCTGAGAACTTATCACCACACAGTATACTACAAAGTAGTTACTTATTTACTTTGCATATATGTCTACCTTCTCCCAGAGGCTAAGCTCTGTGAAGGCAGGAATTCTGTCTGCTTTGTTCAATGTTATACGCCTGGCTTCTTGAACTAGTGAATGAAATTTGCTCAGTCATGTCCAACTGTTTGCAACCTCATGTGCTATACAGTCCATGGAATTCTCCAAGCCAGAATACTGGAATGGGTAGTCTTCCCCAAACCCAGGTCTCCCAAGTTGCAGGTGGATTCTTTACCAGCTGAGCCACCAGGGAAACCTTTCTTGAACTAGGCCTGGCACAAAAGAGGAATGTGAAAACTGTTAAATGAACAGTTTTGCAACCAAACCATAATCTCCTTATTCAGTCCAATCTTCATATAGCATATTTTACCTTTCAAAAAAGTTCAAACTATCATCAGTTCCACTTTTGAAATTCATTCAGTTGAATTCAGTTTGGTCACTCAGTTGTGTCTGACTCTTTCCAACCCCATGAACTGCAGCATGCCAGGCCTCCCTGTCGATCACCAACTCCCAGAGTTTACCCAAACCCATGTCCATCAAGTCAGTGATGCCGTCCAACAATCTCATCCTCTGTCATCCCCTTTTCCTCCTGAATTCAATCGTTCCCAACATCAGAGTCTTTTCAAATGAGTCAGCTCTTCACATCAGGTGACCAAAGTATTGGAGTTTCAGTTTCAATGTCAGTTCTTCCAATGAACACTCAGGACTGATCTCTTTAGGATGGACTGGTTGAATCTCCTAGCAGTCCAAAGGACTGACATTCATTAGTGGTCCTCTGCTAAGAACAAGGTAAAATTCATATATCCTACTTGGCTTTGCAAGTTATTCTGCAGTCATACCTCAAAGTTGCCTCCTTATCATCCCTCTCCATCACATACACACACCAGAAACCTCTACACACCTGCTTTAGTTTGTCCCATTTGCTCTGCCCCAGATCCCGTGCCTGATATACTCCTGTCCAGAGAGCCTCCCTAACACACTACTCCTGGGTCCTACACATCTACACATCAAAGTTTGAACACTAGCTCTTCTGCAAAAATGTTCAAATTCTCCAGAAGTTCAACTTCAGTTCTCTTTATAATTGTATCTTTATAACAGTCCCAGATTTCAAGGTAGGTATCTACTTGTGTCTGCCTCTGTCAGTTGGCAGGCAAAATTCCACTGTATAGTTTAGATTAGGCCATAGGGTATTAGCAAAATGCCAAGCATATATTTAATAAAGAATAATTGATTGAATTGAATGAAAGAAGAGAAGCAGGAATTGCCTTAGTTTGGGAATTTAGAGCAATTTCTAAGACCTCCGCTTCCAAACATTTTCAGGTTTTGTAATATATAGAAACTTTATATGTAATGTCCCAAGAATCAGTTCAGTTCAATCGCTCAATCGTGTCTGATTCTCTCAGACCACATGAACTGCAGCACTCCAGGCCTCCCTGTCAATTAGCAACTCCCGGAGTTTACCCAAACCCATGTCCATTGAGTCGGTGATGCCATCCAACCATCTCATCTTCTTTTGTCCTCTTCTCCTCCTGCCCTCAGTCTTTCCCAGCATCAGAGTCTTTTCCAATGAGTCAGCTCTTCCCATCAGGTGGCCAAATTATTGGAGTTTCAGCTTCAGCATCAGTCCTTCCAATGAACACCCAGGACTGATCTCCTTTAGGATGGACTGGTTGGATCTCCTTGTAGTCCAAGTGAGTCCCAAGAGTCTTTTCCAACACCACAGTTCAAAAGCATCAATTCTTTAGTGCTCAACTTTCTTTATAGTCCAACTCTCACATCCATACATAACCACTGGAAAAACCATAGCCTTAACTAGATGGACTTTTGTTGGCAAAGTAATGTCTCTACATCCAGAATACTAACGAAATTAACATCTCTGCCCTTCTGAAACTGGATGCACAGAAGATGAGGCACTCTGGATTGAGAGTTTATTTTTGTGCTCTCTGGGTCTCTGCCCAAAATGTATAATTACTTAAACTGAAGTATTATGTGCTGGGAGCCAGCATGAGGAACTCCGCCCATGGCAAAGGTCATGAGGAAGGAGGCTTTGGCACATGCAAAGGCTGGATCGAGCCTCAGGAAACCCCCTGTTGCCGAGCATCTACTCCCAAAACCAGAGTCTCCCTACTTTACTGTTTCATGTTCTCACCTACACCTCTGACTTTATGGTGGGCTCTTCCCCACCAGTTCTCTTGGAGAAGGAGTAAACTTGCAGCTCCAGTCAATAAAAATTCCTGGGCAAGAAAAGTGTTTCAACTTACAAACTCCTCTGAAGTTTCTCTAGCCTGCCTGAGCGTGTTCATCTGGCCACATGTGACTATTTACAGCCTCCCAGCCATGAGGGGCACGAGATGTTTTAAAACTTTCTAAACACAAACTCCTTTGAGAAGTTAGAAAATTATTAGTATAGTATAGTGGGTGGATTAGAAATTAGATTGGTGAAGGGTTTTTCATTTGTTGAGTCAATATTTGCTGCTAAATCTCCATATTCCCTGCCCTTATAATGAATATAACTAGCATATAGGAGAAATAAGTATTAACCTTTAAGATTAATTATGTTAAACCTTAGGCTAAGTAAATTCCTTTTCTTTATTGTAACCCACTACACCCTCACCCTATAGAAATGCAACTTTATTTGGAGGGTGGCGCTTGGTTTAAGAAAAAATCACCCCTGGAAAAAATAAATTTTCTGGTTGACTGACCATTTTCAGAAAAGGCCATAAAATGTCAGCAGGCCTCATGGCCAGAAGATGATGTAAAACCCATAAGACCTTTGTATACATTTATATGAAGCACCTGATTTTGACAAGGGTCTGGTCTGCTGACCCCTGCATGACTCTGTATTCATCCCTATGTATAACAAAAAGTATATAAGCAAACCTGAAAAAATCAAGAAATGGGATCAGTTTTTGGAAAGACTGACTCCCCTGTGTCATTTCTTTCTTGCTCCCCGTTTTTCTGACTGAATTACCATCTGGAGCATGGGTGCTCGCCACTTCTACTTACTTGCCCTGGCTTCTAAAACCCATGAGAGAGGGAGCCCAAGGCGGGGCACCCTCCGATATTCAAATGGGCATTGGTGGCCCAACATAGATGGTGCAAATTCCTTGTCTTGGAATTTTATTGGTATCTCACGTAAACCAAATTATTCAGCCTCTTTTTCTCCACTAATATTTCCTACTACACTATCCATTTCTAATCTCTCTATATATCTGTAGTTAACTAAGTTTTTTCCTAGGACGCCGATTCTGTCTTCCCTTTGAATTACCCTGGATCCAACCGGGGCTGGACCCCGGCAATTATGTACTTCACTACTACATTTATATAAAAAAACACTGATCTGTAAAAACGTAAAAATATGGCTCACTTTTCCTAATTTCCATATTCATTATTAGTCTGAGTTAATGAAAAGGAAATTAATTCCTTATTAGTCTAGCTATGTTAATGAAAAGGAAACCATCTAATTACACACATATGCAGTACTGTATTCTGTAAAAACTAACAAGGTCACATAGTTCTCTAACATCCTGATCTTAATATCAAAAAGGGCCAACCTTTACTCCTAGAACAAGGATTTTATTTTTAGGTGATATTATCTAAATTTCAATAAAAATATTAATGGAAGTTCTGACATATTTATTTTTAAAAAGTAAAAAGTAGAATTTATTTTAAAAAAGTAAAAAGTAGAGGTAGTGGGCCTGAGATTGGGCCTGCTAGGGGCATACTTCACCTATTGTGAGGCACATTCACTTAATCTCAGGACTCCATGAATCAGGATTTGAAAACCAAAGTGGTAGACCCTTGCTCACAATAGGAAATGTATGATTTGCAAAGGGAGTGGGGACCTATTCATCTTTAAAAAAATTGCCACATCTGTAGTGACACAGTTGTCCTAAAAGTCAAAAAGTAGAAAAGACTAAATAGAAGCCATCATCCTTGGGCAAGGAAAGTTCCAAAAGAGACTGAAGCACTTCCAGCAGCACATGGAAATGGTATGAAGATGACCAAGCAGAATAAAACAGAAAAAATGCAAAAAGTCACTGTGAAGGAACCACTGGTGAGAACAGAACTTCAATTGAACAGACAAGACCATCCCTGGGTGAGCAGGAAGGCTACCTGAGCTGATGGATGAGTGGAGCAGTGTGACAGAAGAGAGGACATGGTCAACAGGTACACGATGCTTTCTTTTTTACTGGAGCTTCTACAGCTCAGTCATTGCTTTGCTCCCGTGAGCTGTTTCATTGACATGAGAAGCTGTAATCCTATAGAAGCACATCCTGAATCTGCTTGAAGTCTTCTTTTATTTATTCATTTATTTTTAATTGGAAGAAACCTGCTTTACAGTGGTGTGTTTTCTTGAAGTTTTAAAGTAAAATATCACTCAGGAGTCAAAGTTAAAATGAAAAATCTTAAAGGGTTGCCACATTTGATACTGACATACTTTATCTTAGTAAGGCCAGTCAGAATGATTTATTTCCAGGGCTGGGCAGATTTCTGTTTTTTTCAGTCACATTCCAGACCAGGCGTTGGCTCATTCCAGGGCACTAACTTACTCTTTCCCTACCATCTAAATTGTTATTTTATTTCTAGCTCTTTTGTTTGAGATAAAAATATTGAGCTGAATTCTCATACATTGCATACTAAAATATATAAACTTGTACTCTAAAACTGTCAATGAACTGGGTCCTCAAAATTGAAAAGTATCCAGGCTAAGGATGACCCATCATTGGGGTCTCCCATCTCTCTATCTCTGGGTAGCTTTGATGATAGAGTCATTTAACTGAAATCACCTGTTTAAGGCTAGGGCATTATTATGATTCCAAAGTGGAATCATAGTCCCTGAAGTGAACACATGGTAAAAAGTGTTTAAAAGCTTAGAGAAGTCGTCTCCTTCAAGGATTGCATCTAAGGGCAAAGAAATTCAGTGACCAAGGGTAAGACCCAGGCCAGAAAGGAGCAATGTGGGTCCAAGAGAGCCTAGAGGCATGTATTTAATCATGAGGAGTGAGTGAGGTGTGTAAGAAGGGGTCTAATTCAGGCCATGGAATGACAGGGGATTGAGTAACACCAAAGATGGACACAAAACAAGTTAAGTTCAAGAGGTTGAGGCTATTCCAGTGCCAGAGGTTGCTACTGATGGTCTAACACATATGATTGACTTAATGTACAGGACACACAGCAGACCACAGCTCCAGTAAGTCAGACCCAGTGATCATGGGCTGAGTGTCCTGGTAAGAATGTCATACTGACCCAGAGGATGACTTGGGCACAAGAGCAAGCCTGTAAGTATCTCCAGACAGCACTGATGGGTTAAGACAGAGTGTTGAAATTTATTTCTTCTCTGATACAAGGACTGAGGGTCAATCTTAGGTTCACAGCACTGCTACAGAATGGAGTCCACTGAATGAGGATTGAAGCCAACCAGTAGACAATTTATCTTGAGGAGAGCTTGACCACTGACATCTTGACATTCTCAGGAGAAAGTAGTTTTGGAAGACAATGTGAGTCTCCAGAAGGGTGTGTGTGTGTGCATGTGCATGTGTGAGTATGTGTTATAAAGCAGAAACATTGAAGTCACACATACCTCATGTCCTTTGGACTGGTTTTGTGACTTGGAAAATGTGACTTGGAGGAAGTAACACTAGTTTTGAAGGAGGTATGTTTATAGAGTCCTAGAAGTCAAGATTTCTCTCATTATTACAATTAAAAGAAAAAATGCGGAACCAATGCAATTTACAAATATTTATTTTCAGTTAAAAATATTAAAAGGAAAAAATGTATTTTATTTATTTATTTATTTTTCTTCAGGAAGGCCTTTTATTCATTTTGAAGCCCCTTTTCATATCAACTTTTATTTATTTATTTTAATTTAAATTTATTTATTTTAATTGGAGGCTAAAAATGTATTTTAAACCAGACAAGTAGAAACAACATAGTGTCAACATAAAGGACAGAACATTTAGACATTTAGATTACCTATATTTAACTTCAAAGGCTTAAAATACCTTCACTGATGTATAGTTATCATGGCTGAGCGATTAAGCACAGGAGCAATGTGATATATAAAGGTAGATTTATATTGGCTCAACAATAAATAATCTGTCTGCCAATTCAGGAGATGGAGGTCTGATTCCTGGGTCAGGAAGATCCCCTGGAGAACGAAATGAATATCCATTCCAGTATTCTTGCCTGGAGAATCCCATGGACAAAAGAGTGTGGCAGGCTACAGTCGATGGGGTCACAAAGAGTCAGACACAACTTAGTGAATAAACAACAACAAATTAAATATTAAATGCATGAATTTAACTTCATGGGACTTTTTCAAGTCCTGCTTTGTTCTGCATTTGAATGATATGGTGTAGCTTAAAGACATTCATCAGATATGGTAATTATCCTCTGAACTGTGTTTGTCTCCCAAAATCCAAGTGCTAGATGCCCTTAGATTTCTAAAACAAGCACTAGAGTTCACAAGTGTTTAGGATCTTCCTCCATCTCTGATGCTTCCATCTGTAAATGCTCCCTGCTCCTCTCACTCTGCCTTCCCTGCTGATCCCCCGACCTCAGGCTAAAGAGGGCTGCAACGACACCCAGAATTTGTCGTATCTCCTCCAAGTGATAGAGAAGCTCAGACTTAGGCAGAAGCCCTTTGGTATGAAGAGGGTTCCCAGGGAAGGGTCTCTGGTCAGCTTAATTCAAGTGAGATTTCACACTTGGCTCCGAGAGATAGAAGCTGATCCATGGGAACCCAATTGTCCTATAATTATCAGGTGACCTGGGGAAAGTGAGTGAATAATGAAATGTCTAGAGTAAGAAAATTTTGAAGTGGACCTATGCTGCCAGAGTAATGTAGTCCAAGGGCATGTGAAGGAGTTTTGAGCAATGTCACAGAGACTGGTCTTATCCATTCCCCTTCCTATACCAACAGAGACCTGTCCATAATTCTGAAAGGAAGAGTGTTAAAAATAATCAGGGAATTGCTATTCAAAATATAAAATGTGCATATGCAGAGTTAACACTAGCAGCATTCTTAGACTGTGACTCTGACCAGGTATGTGTGTGTGGGTGTGACGCAGCAGGTAAACTGACACTTTTCAGAGTGACCATACTCAGAATAGTAGTAGCGCAGTCTATGATCATGCCCCTTAGTAGGAAGTTGCTACAAGCCTTCATGGGTGACATCAGGGAATGTGAGTGTTTAACAGGGAGGAAAGAAAAGTTTCAGGTGTCATAAGGCAGTTGAGGGGACATGTTCAGGAAAATATGAAACTAACTCTTGGTGACTTAAATAACTTGGGAGTCTTAGGAGAGTTGAAGTGGTGGCCCTGTCTGTTTTTCAGTAGCAGGATACATTAAGGTGCAAAATGCTGGCACAGGTGACTTCAGATGAAGCTCAAAATCATCTTTCTCCTCCTCTCTGTTCAGCATTGGGCTGACACATCCCAGTCCTCTGGTCCTTCTTTACTTAATAAGCAACCATTATTGGAGACCCTAGCCTTTTGAATCTACTAATCTGGTATTGCTTCTCCTCCAAAGCTGAAAAGAGGTAATTTTTTTTTTTTTCCCCTCTCAATGACATACCTCCCAGTATGAAATCAGGAGGCTACCTGGTGGGTATGGACTTTGAACAAAGGATTGTAATCCTGACTGATGGTAAGAACCAGAGGTTCTGAGCCTCCTCTCACATACTTTGATTACACAGTGCCAAGCAGGAAGATTCTAGTCCAGACCCATTTAAGTGAAATAGATTATTCCTTTGATCCTTGAATTCTCCAACTGCAAAGCAAGAGTGCTTTTACTTTCTATATCCTCTCTAGGAAATACTTCTAGAAATCAAAGGGAACATTAGAGATGTGAAAATAAAGGTACTATTGTACTTAGGAACTAACCAATTGAGTGTGTTTAGATAATCAGATTTCCCAAAGCCTTTGCAAACAGAATCACTTGCAAGTTTTCATAGAGACAAAGATCCTAAACCAAAACCCATTTTAAGCAAAGACTGATGAAGATAAGATAAATAAGGCAATAGGCCAAGATGAGAATTTTGGGTGAATCCAGCTCCTTACGGGCTTCTCAGACAGCACAGGTGGTAAATAATCCACCTGCCAGCGCAGGAGACACGGGTTCAGTCCCTGGGTCCAGAAGGTCCTCTGGAGGATGATATGGCAACCCACTCCAGTATTCTTACCTGGAAAATCTTTCAGACACAGGAGCCTGACAGTGTACAGTCCGTGGGATCACAAAGAGTCTGACACAACTAACCATGCATGCACACATACACGTCCAGCTCTCTATGGCTTCCCTGATCAAACTGCTGATTTACCACAAAGTACAGGGGATCCAGAGGATGGAGAGAAGGAACTATCAGGTCTCTTTGATTTAAGAAAGAGAAAAGCCTAGACTAAGTGTTTAACTGATTAAAGACTTCGAGGAGGTAGAATTTTTTGAACCAGAAAAATAGGAAACTACTTTAGCAGATTGAAGCCCTTTATACTAACAAGTAAATTTGCTATTAATAACAATTCTCTTGAGAATTGAAAAGACTGGAGTCTGCAGTGAAGAATGCATGCTTAGTTTTACCTTGGAAAATAAAGGACAAAATGAGTGAGGAGGCTGATGCTGTTTAATTTGTGCTTTTGTTCTTTATTTGATGACTCTGAGAAACATTAAGTGGCTGGTACATACACAGCTAATTTCAAGGTTGTATTTTTAATTAACTGCTTATTTAATTAAGAATATGCAGGCCACTGACTCAATGGACATGAATTTGAGCAAATTCTTGGAGCCAGTGGAGGACATATGAAGCTGCTGTGCTATAGTCCATGGGGTCACAAAGAGTCAGACACAACTTAGCAACTGAACAACAACGACAACATACAGGCCACTTTAACTTTATAGAGGCCCAAAGTGGTCTTCTACAACTGACCATGGTTTAGTAGCAACTGAGAGTACTCTGACCTTCTAGCATACTTATCCGGACACAGATGCTCAATTCTAAACTATTTCTGGGAATTCCATGGCAGTCCAGTGGTTAGAACTCCATGCTCTCACTGACAAGGACCCAGGTTCAGTCCCTGACTGGGGAACTAAGATCCCACAAACTTTGCACCATGACCAAAAATAAATAAATAAATAAATCAGGAAATGGAATTTATGTGAAGTACCAACATAAGCAATGGCAATTTTGGCACTTAAGAAAGAAATGGATCTCTCTGGGTCGTCCCCATGCACCAGCTCCAAGCATGCTGTATCCTGCATCAGACATAGACTGGCGATTCAATTCTTACATTATGGGGAGGGAGGTGGGAGGGGGGTTCATGTTTGGGAATGCATGTAAGAATTAAAGATTTTAAAATTTAAAAAAATAAAAAAAAATAAAAATTAAAAAAAAAAAGAAAGAAATGGATCTACAGACATGTGATGATTAACTCTACAATGAATTATAAAAAATAAAGATAATAATAATATTCAGTGACATTTTGAGGACATGAACTCAGTAATAATAAGTGTCACCATATTCAATCCCTTCCAAAAGCCTATAGAGTCTTCTGCCCATTTTTTGATCCAGTTTTTTTCTTTTTTTTATTGAGCTACTTTGGCTATTTGTATATTTGGGAAATTAATCCCTTTTAAGGAAGACAAATATCATATCATTTACATATGGAATATAATAAAATAATACAGTTAAACTTATTTATAAAATATAAACTGACTCACCAACTTAGAAATTTATGGCTACTAAAGAGGAAATCTGAGAGTGAGGGATAAATTAGGATATTGGGATTAATGTATATACATTACCATATATGAAATATATATACAGAAGAGACTGGAGGGAGGGCTACAGTCCAAGGGATCACAAAGAGTCAGAAACAACTCAGAAGCAACAACTGTCAAAGTTGTCTATGTAAAATAGACAACTATATAAAACAGGCCTACTGTATAGCACAAGGAACTCTAGTCAGTATTCTGTAAATACTATATGAGAAAAGAATCTGAAAAAGAATGTATATATGTGTGTGTGTATACATATATTTACACACACATAAAACTGATTCACTTAGCTATACATCCAAAACTAAGCATTGTAAATCAACTTGTAAAAATTTGTAAAATTTGTAAAAATTTTTAAAAACCTATGAGATAGATAGCTAATTGTTTCTTTGCCCAAGACAAATTAAGATGTTAAAAATTAAGCCCAAGCTAAAATTACTAGAAAGTAACGGTGGGCTCATCTGACCCCCACAACGCCCATGGTTTCACTCACTTCCTCACATAGCCCAAATCACACAGGAATTCTTGTGCAATCTGATCCAGGCCTGAATCCAGTTCTATTTAGGCTTCACTCTGTGTCTACCAACTTTCCACTGTGAGTCTACATGTTTGTTTCCAACAGTTACTATGGGTGACTTTCTTCTGACTCTAGAAATCCCCTTGCTGAGGCTAAGTGACTGTCAGCAGAGAACTTTGGTGAGAGGATGGCTGCAATTTGTTTCGATTTGTTTTCTTTTATGAAATCATTTATCATTCTGCCCCTTTGTACATGCCACACTACACTAAAGTTCAGAGAATAATAGGAAGATACACTCATTTGCAAAACTTTAACATTCATCAGAGTGTTTCAAAATAACAAAGTGAAGCATGACTTGTGATAAATAAGAATGAAAGAAAATGCCATATATGAAAGTTCTTTGCAAATCGTGGCATGCAGACCAAGTGGATATGAGCGCCCCATTTTGATCCTTGTCATCTGTGAGTTAGCAATGGAAGTTATCATTTTTGAAATCCATCAATGAGGAAATATTTGGCTGGTACAAAGAGCAGAGCTCATGAAAAGAGTCAGCAAGTCAGCAGTTATTTTCTTACATTCATTCATTCATAGACTCGTTTTTCAAATATCTTTGGGCAGATATTGGGCTATATTTAAGATCAAAAAAGACATAAAACAAATATTTGACTTAAAAATCTCACAGTAGAGTAAAAGTGACAGATATACACACAATAACAATGCAGCCTCAGAAGCATTATTACAGAAGTAAGTGTAAACACAAGGTCATCTAACAGGGAGCAGCAATATTGAAGGAGACGGATTCTTCACTCCTCATGAATTACTCTGTTATCACCCTTCTGTGGAAATCAAAATATTATATTGAAGACTCTGAAGTCATTTTTTAAAATTCTGAGGCTTATTGCAAATATCAATGTGCTTCTTTGCCTTCCTGCTGGGTTGCACAAGAATAATAGCAAATGATAAGAAAATCACCAATGTTCCCTAGGTGATAGGGGGTTTCCTGCTTACTTTTTTAGCCCATATGCCACATTGGTCTGTGCTTTTTTTCCCCTTAACTGTTTGGACGATTTACTTCTATTAGGAAATCCAGGGAGAAACCGAGCAGTAAGCTGAGCATTTCTTAAACTACAGCCCCAGGCTGAGACTCTGTGGGGATTCATAATGGGTTTTGGAGGGGATTATGAGCTGAGATGCTTAGGAGACATACACTTACCAGAAGCCCACAGGTGATTGCACATCTGGGGAAGGAGAAGATGGGATCAGAAAACTTCAGGGCAGGAGCCACACGAGAGGAGCAGGACATCCTAAGTAAACCCAGCCTGTGAGCAGATCTACCTGCTTTAAAATCATGGTGCTGGGCTTCCCTGTTGGCTCAGTGGCAGAGAATCCATATGCCAGTGCAGGAAATGTGGGTTCAACCCCTAATCCATGAAGATCCCACATGCTGTGGAACAACTAAGCCTGTGTGCAACAACTACTCAGCCTGTGGTCCAGAGCCTGGGATCTGCAACTATTAAGCCCACAGGCTGCATCTACTGAAGTCCACATGCCCTAGTACCTGTGTTCCACAACAAGAAAGCCACTATAATGAGAAGCCTATGCACTGCAACTAGAGAGTAGCCCTTGTTTGCTGCAACTACAGAAAAGCCCACACAGCAATAAAGACCCAGCACAGCCAAAAATGAATGAATTAATTAAATAGAAATAAATAGATAAAATATAAAATAAAATCCTGGTGCTGCCACTTGAATAACAAACTAATAGTAATAATAATAACAATAAGAGTAATTATAACAGTAATAGCATAACAACAATGATAGCAATAACTACTAATAATATGAATAACAGTAATAATAATAACCAAGACATATGATAAATATAAAACTTGATATTATTATTATCACTACTGCTATCATCATTATTTTTAATACAGAACGAATAAAAAAGTAAATATATATTTATTTTACATTTTTATTGGTATGCATGTCTGTGTTTAAGCCAAGTCCTGCTAACACCTTTTTTCTTTAACTGTTCCCTCCTTCAGTCATGTGTAGGTGCATCCTTCTCTCTTAGCTGTTGGAATGTACATCTATTCTGAAAGACACTTGCTGACAACAATGGCTAGAGAAGAAAAAAAAGTGTTGTAATTCTCTAATGGCATGAGATGCGATCAAGTCAGGACCTTTCATATCAGCACTAGAGAAGGGCAGGAAAGGGATTCAGCATTGAGAGTATTCGAATATTGACTCTTCTTTTAATCAATCCCTCATCCATGGGCAGCTTCTCTATGCACTGTTCCATATGCAGTTGCCTTTTTACAAAGTTGGGGAGTTCAACTGGCAAGGTAAAAGGAAGGGCTACATTCTACTCTTTATCTTAGCTCTGTCATTTCTCAGCAACTCTATAGCTTTGCCAATATAGCACAGGTGAGCAAGTCCACAACTACAGTTGTCATCCAAAAAATGCAATGGGCTATTCTTGTGATAGTCTATTCATTGAATTGGGGATGGAAATATGCACTCTCCAAGCCAAGAATGCATTGGTGCTTCTGTTTTCCTGTTCCACAGGAAATGTCTCCAAACGTGTATATCTTAATAAACTTAGAATGTAGACTATTTAGTACTTTTTATCTTCAGATATAGCTCTTAAGTACAGTTCTGAGACAAAAAAAAAAAATATATATATATATATATATCCTGAAATCCTGTTACTTTTTTAATATACTGTTAACTTTCTCTTAGAAACTTAATCCCCTTGGCATTTCTGAGACTAACTTTCAGAAGGTGTGTGATCACCAGCTATACTTGGTCCATATATGATTTACACTTGGTGGTAAGATATGGGCTATATGGAAAAATCTTTGTGAAGCACTGAAATTAATTTTCACTATTGTCAAAAAGAGTTTGATATACCTTTTTACTCATTCATTTGCTTCATATATTCTTTTTATTTTTTTATATTGGAGGATAGTTGATTTACAATGTTGTGTTAGTTTTAGATATACAGCAAAGTGATTCAGTTATAACATACATTGTTTTTCAGATTCTTTCCCCATGTAAGTTATTACAGAGTATGGAGCAGATTTCCCTATGCTAGTCAGTCAGTATATCCCATTTGGCTTTCTATTTTATACACAGTAGTGTGTGTATGTTAATTCCAACATCCCTTCTACATAAACTTTTGAAGTTTTGCCATGCACTGGACATGTGCATGACATGTGCACCAGTTCTAAGCAGGTGTAAGAAGTTACTACTATCATTTGGGAGATAGATAATTTTAGAGTCAAGAGACCACATGAGAGAGAGAGATCTACTAATCCTGGAGAGAAGGAACCAGAGAAAGCTTCCTTCCCAGAATCTGGAAACATCATGCTTAACCTTAAAAGATAGAGCAGAAAGGAGTTTAAAGACAAAGCTTGCATGACATAAATGTTTTGAAGTTTTGAAAAAGAATCAAAACTCAGTGGGGATAAAGAAAATAGGAGTGGCAGCTATCCACGTAAGACAGCACAGCGTTGAAAGAGTCAATTAAGGAGAAAGCATCAAGAACCAGAAGGAAGGTTAACAGCATCGAGTGCTATAAAAAGCCAAGCAGAATGAGAAATGATCCTGGGGATGGGGGGTGCATTTAAAAAGCTACACGTGACCTTTGAGAGGGCAGTTACAAGTAAAGGTAGAAGGAGGAAGCTAAATTGCAGCAGGTAAAAAAATAGCGAGTGGCCAGAGAGGAAGCAAAACCCTTTTTATGGTTTATGTTTTCGTTCTTCTGTTGATGTGTAGTTGATTTACAATGTTGTGTTAATTTCTGCTATACAGCAAAGTGATTCAGTTACATGTACATATACATTCTTGCTTTAATATTCTTTTACATTATGGTTTATCATGGGATATTGAATATAATTCTCTGTGCTATTCAGTAGGATAGCTGTTTTTTAATTTATTTATTTTAATTGGAGGCTAATTACTTTACAATATTGTAGTGGTTATGTATAGAAATCAAGCGCTTTTTAAAATTCCTATAAGGAGTTTGGCAGGACAAGAAGGAAAGGGGTAGTAATGGTGATAACCCTTTTTTACCTCAAACACTAAGGAGACAGGATATGTTTGAAAGCAGAAATGGAGGGTCAAGTGGTGATAAAGAGATAAAAGTAGAATTGAAGGAATGAGGTCCACAGGAGGGTGTGAGATTCAACGTGAGCAGTCATGTCAAGAAGTAGTGATTCAAACCACCAAAAGGAAACAAATTCATGTCTTATTCCTTGTGTTGAAAATTAGAATTGATTGACATACTTCTTTGTCTTCTCAAAACACACCCTCAGTGCTACCCTGCCACTGAAGATATTGACTTCCAGAAAAGAAATTCTTTCTTATTTTTATTCATTTATCAATAGTTCTCAATTAAAATGTGAGTGATTAATAAGGATCAATAAGCCCCTAAAAGCAATAAGTCTAAGGTCAGAGATAGAGTGGCAATAAAACATTGGTTTACATCCAAGTTTACCACAACACTGCTGTTTCCTCTGGCTCAGAATTTCCTGTTCCAATATGGGTGGGGAGAGGTAAGTGTTCACACAGGCACCAAGTGAAAAATGGGGAAATAATTACCTGAAAACATTTTTCTGTTTTCAAAAGTTATGACTGAGCTTTCAGAAGTTTCCCTTCATAGAGCTTAATAAAAGGAAACATGAATGAAAAATAGATCCAAGATAGTCTCTCCCATAGAAAAATTTGTGGGGAGAAAGAAAACAAGAATAAAGAGTTTCTGCTAGTAATGACAGATCAGAGATATCTTTGCACTGGGCCCCTCAACTCCATGATGTATTCTGTTGTTTTGAGGCAAGAAGCAAGAGATAAGACAAATGTGTAATTACTTCTTGACCCACTCTTCCTACTTTTCCATTTTCATGAGATGCCACAATTCATTATTTGCCTTGATATATACAGAAGAATGGGGACGCTTCGTTGATATTCATTTATTCAGCAATCTGTAATCTATATTTAATGGAGTACCAGACTGTGGCATAATAAACCGTTTAGAAAGATAGCTGCTGCACACAGGGGTTATTGCTTGCATAACCTGTACTTATTTTTCATTACAAAACTAAAAGAGCAAAACATAATTCATACCACCAAATGAAGTTAACATTTAATGGCTTGAGAAATGATAGTATGAGCTTGTACTATGTCACGCACTGAGTGGCTGTAAAATAAAGAAAGGAGTCCCCCAAATATTGCTAAATAAAAAAACCATTTTTTAGTGCACTGTGAAATATGGATGCCAAAGAAAAGAATGAGATTCCAGTTCATCAGATACTAAGTAATTGGCCTGATTTGAGGTTAGGGGAGCTATTTCCCCCTCAGAGGCAGCCTCTATATGGAAGCCTGTCATGTGCTCAAAGGCTGTTAGTCTTCCTGCTAACGAAGAGCTTAGGACACTTCATCATGAACACACCTACTGAATATGCACCAGGTGTGGAAGCTAAAGTCACCAGGAGTCTGTGATGTAAGTCTCTGTTGGCCTTGAAGCACCAGCTTCATCAAATGCCAATACCATGGCTTACAGATGCTGCCCTGGGGAACAGGGCAAGTCTGACATAATCTTTTATGAGTTGGTAGCAAAATTAAAATTACAAGAGCAACATTATAAGTTTTTCAGATAGTTAAATGTATTCAATGTGAAAAACTTTAAATTATTCTGAAATTGTGTTTTTCCAGGCTGGTTCTAAGTCATTGTTTTTATTATGAAATAATAAATAGGTGGTAAGGGTGATTGTCTTTTTTATGTTATGATACCAGGAATCAAAATCAGCCACCTCATGTCAGTTCTAAAGAAATCCAAAATTCTCGGAATCATGCTTTTAGATTTCTCATTCTCAAAAGGTGATATAGGTTATCCTGTATGTAGAAACCATCTCAATATTCATAGAAATTGCTTCAAATTATACTTTATTTAGCCTATGCTCAACTCCACTGATGAGGTGCCATTTTTTCTGCCTTCTGTTCCCAATGTTTCTCCATTTATAAAAATTTGGCTGATAGGAAAATATTTACACATTTTATGACCCCTCATTTTCACCACACATGAGTAATTTAGTTTGACATAGTATATCAATAGAGTGTATTATTATACCGCCTATAATAGTTTTTGGAAGGTAGGAAAAATAGCAACAAATAAATCACTGGTTTTATTTCCATAATAGCATTTCTTTCTCATCTTGTGGCTCAGAAAGTAGAAGCACATGTTTGGTTGAGGCATGGGCTATGCCACTATCAGACATCTGCAACAATGGAAATAACCAGAGCTACAGATGAACAAAGACCACCAATAGTGCTCAAAAAGAAGATTTCAGATACATCTATATAGTTTCAACCCATTTTTATTTGTTCTTATATGTAATCACAACTCTTCATGCCACTGTTTGAGTATGAAGGATAATTTATATTCGTTCTGAAGGTAAATGGAACAATGCTACAAATTGTACAATGACTTTTACAAAAAAGATCACAGTAAAACCAGTATAAAATGGTTGGATGGGGATACACAGATCACAGAGTCTGGTTTATGGCAGGCCAACTCAACAAAGGACAAAGTCTGTACATTAAACACAAAGATCACAAAGGAGGAATTAGTACATGATCAAACTGTGCTGAGGTACTTGGGTCTCAAGGTAGTAGTGCTGTCAAAAATGGATGTCTTAAAAAAAATGGATGTCACGTTTATCCTTATTATGATTGGCTGATCATAGACAACTTCCATATTTTGTGTCAAGTTCTTGTAGGGATAGAGTGATTTGTGTGGGACAGGAGTAGGATAAGGAAGCATCTAGCAATATCTCCAGATTAGGCATCTAGAATATGAGATACCCTTCTATATGTGCTTTGAACATTAAGCAGCTCAGCTCATAACTCTTTGAACATGCCAGGTCACCCTGTAACGAAACTCATCATCACCACCATCACAAACACCATGATCATGCTCACCATCATCATACCATCATACCATGTTACCATGATGGTAACATACCATCATCAGCTCCTTACAACTGTCATCATGGTTGCAGTTAAAACATTTTGAGTTTTCATTATGCAGCAACCATCTTGCTATATGTCTTACAACTATTATTTTATTTCATCTTCACAAAACTTTATAAGCTATTTGCCATTATTTTTTCCACTTTACAAAGAGAGAAAGAGACCAAGAAAAAGAAAGTTTAAATGGCATGCCCAAGGACAGAGAGAATAATAGAGCTGATATTGGAATTCAGATTTGTTTGACCCTGAAGTCTATTCTATTGTTCTCTACTTTATTCCCTTGGTCATTAAAGTTCCCTTCAATTTGTGGAAAGAGCACTGGTATAAATGGCAATGGTCAAACTAAATTTCCTTTCACTTCTGTTGGAAATAATAATAATAGGTGAGTATATGTTACATGGAGTAGGCAATGGCACCCCACTCCAGTACTCTTGACTGGAAAATCCCATGGACAGAGGAGCCTGGTGGGCTGCAGTCTATGGGGTCGCGAAGAGTTGGACACGACTGAGCGACTTTACTTTCACTTTTCACTTTCATGCATTGGAGAAGGAAATGGCAACCCACTCCAGTGTTCTTGCCTGGAGAATCCCAGGGATGGGGGAACCTAGTGGGCCACCGTCTCTGGGGTCACACAGAGTCGGACATGACTGAGGTGACTCGGCAGGAGCATATGTTACACACCTGGGTAAGGAAATAGCAACCTCTTGCCTAGAAAATCCTATAGACAGAGGAGCCTGGTGGGCTGCATCCATAGGATCACAAAGAGTTGCACACAACTGAGCATCTGAGCATGCATATACCACACAAATAACCCTA
Organism: Capra hircus; assembly: GCF_001704415.2. Taxonomy (NCBI): domain Eukaryota; kingdom Metazoa; phylum Chordata; class Mammalia; order Artiodactyla; family Bovidae; genus Capra; species Capra hircus. Next base: position 57,691,525 of record NC_030809.1, on the reverse strand, counting down.
AATATGATTACTCAACGCTAGTTTCCCTTCTCAAAGGGCCACTATTCTCATCAGAATACTCCAATTTGGTTCTTTTCATATATCTCTTAACTCCTCCTTCAAAAGAAGCATTGAATATATTAAATTCCTTGTAGTTTCTGCTGAAAAAGTGTCTTTGGATAGGCTTCCGTATCAATAATATTTTGAAAAATCAATAAATATTTGTTGGTTACCTGATAAATTCTGTGGCTGAAAGAAACATTAGGTCCACTTTACTGTAGCAAGTCAAATGTCAGAGAGGTTAAGTAACTTGCCTTAATTTATAAAATGGATGGTAAGAGCATATGGACTTGGCACCAGTCCCTCTAATAGGTGCCATCTTCTGCCTATAATAATACCAGCAAAGTGAAATATGTTATTCACTAGATATCTTCACCATGGGCAATCTGTAGAAAGTAGGTGGTTTCTTTTGGTTATATCTGGTACCATAAATAAACTAAGTCCTTGCTGCACCATGCATGAGGAGGAGGGAAAACAGAACAACCCCCTTTTCAAAATAAAGACAAAAATTGAACAAACATACATTAAAAAAAAAAAAAAAAAACTTCTGGGTGTCAGATTGTCCACACAAAATCCCTGGATTTTGTCCCTTTGCCTTGGTCTTCAAGGTTAATGCTTCATCCCCTTCTTAATTCACATTAGAAATTGTATAATCTCTCTAAATACACAAGCAAGCCCAAGCTCAAATTTTTGCTGTTCTGATCCACTTTTTATCACCCTTCTGGTTTCAAAAGTTTCACTTGCATAATTTCTGGTTTTGAAAATGGAGAGAAGTAGAATGGATAACACATTTGCCATCCATTCTGTTAGTGAATTAGTGATCAAACGTCACCCACAAACGGGATGGTTAATGATTTTCTTTGAGCTGAAACAAAAGTTGATCACTGGAAAATAGAAACAATGTTCTTTTACTCTCTGCTTTGGATGTGATACAGGGTTTACTGAGAACTCTATTTAAAATTCAGCAACACAATTATCACAAACACTGCACAAAGTGAATCTTCAAGTCTAGACAATGATAAATTCAGAAAGTAATGACTAAATCAATAGTACCTATAACCTGGGAGGGAGGGACTGCCTTATCTCCAGTATTGATAGTTTTTTTGTAATATACAAAGATTTACTTAATGTTCAGATATAAATGAGAACACAGGCACTCATCAACTGAATTGATTTAGAAATAGCAAAATGAAGGACAGAGAAAACTTACTTAATTCTTTACTTGGGTAAAGGCAATTCATGTAATTTTAGTTATATAGTTAGAGACAGGAATAAGAAAGTAGTATAAATAGGAGATGGTTAATGGTAGCCAAGCCCTACAGAGTTGGACTACAGAAAGTGCATTCTTTTTGTTAAAATTCAAGGTTGGAACTTCTTGGGGTGGGTGGGGCTGCAGTTGTGGACATCTGACCATAAGTGAACAGCTGGGAGGATGGAGGGAGGAAGAGGAAAGAAATATGGCTCGTGAACAGACTTGATGCTTCTCTCTTGGGAGCAAGGCAAGTAAATGGACTACTTATAAAATTTTTCTATATATGTGTGGTTAATTAGCACTTATTGAATGATGATATGGCAGTCTAGCCTATGTTTTTGTTTTTGTTTTTTTTTTTTTTGACAGCCATATTCTTTTATTTTTTTTTCGATTTATTTTTATTTTTTTATTTTTTTATTTTTTTAAATTTTAAAATCTTTAATTCTTACATGCGTTCCCAAACATGAACCCCCCTCCCACCTCCCTCCCCACAACATCTCTCTGGGTCATCCCTATGCACCAGCCCCAAGCATGCTGCACCCTATGTCAGACATGGACTGGCGATTCAATCCTTACATGACAGTATACATGTTAGAAATCCCATTCTCCCAAATCATCCCACCCTCTCCCTCTCCCTCTGAGTCCAAAAGTCCGTTATACACATCTGTGTCTTTTTTCCTGCCTTGCATACAGGGTCGTCATTGCCATCTTCCTAAATTCCATATATATGTGTTAGTATACTGTATTGGTGTTTTTCTTTCTGGCTTACTTCACTCTGTATAATCGGCTCCAGTTTCATCCATCTCATCAGAACCGATTAAAATGAATTCTTTTTAATGGCTGAGTAATACTCCATTGTGTATACGTACCACAGCTTTCTTATCCATTCATCTGCTGATGGACATCTAGGTTGTTTCCATGTCCTGGCTATTATAAACAGTGCTGCGATGAACATTGGGGTACATGTGTCTCTTTCAATTCTGGTTTCCTTGGTGTGTATGCCCAGCAATGGGATTGCTGGGTCATAAGGTAGTTCTATTTGCAATTTTTAAAGGAATCTCCACACTGTTCTCCATAGTGGCTGTATTAGTTTGCATTCCCACCAACAGTGTAGGAGGGTTCCCTTTTCTCCACACCCTCTCCAGCATTTATTGCTTGCAGATTTTTGGATTGCAGCCATTCTGACTGGTGTGAAGTGGTACCTCATTGTGGTTTTGATTTGCATTTCTCTAATAATGAGTGATGTTGAGCATCTTTTCATGTGTTTGTTAGCCATCCATATGTCTTCTTTGGAGAAATGTCTATTTAGTTCTTTGGCCCATTTTTTGATTGGGTAGTTTATTTTTCTGGAATTGAGCTGCATAAGTTGCTTGTAGATTTTTGAGATTAGTTGTTTGTCAGTTGCTTCATTTGCTATTATTTTCTCCCATTCAGAAGGCTGTCTTTTCACCTTGCTTATATTTTCCTTTGTTGTGCAGAAGCTTTTAATTTTAATTAGATCCCATTTGTTTATTCTTGCTTTTATTTCCAGAATTCTGGGAGGTGGATCATAGAGGATCCTGCTGTGATTTATGTCTGAGAGTGTTTTGCCTATGTTCTCCTCTAGGAGTTTTATAGTTTCTGGTTTTACATTTAGATCTTTAATCCATTTTGAGTTTATTTTTGTGTGGGGTGTTAGAAAGTGATCTAGTTTCATTCTTTCACAAGTGGTTGACCAGTTTTCCCAGCACCACTTGTTAAAGAGATTGTCTTTACTCCATTGTATATTCTTGCCTCCTTTGTCAAAGATAAGGTGTCCATATGTGTGTGGATTTATCTCTGGGCTTTCTATTTTGTTCCGTTGATCTATATGTCTGTCTTTGTGCCAGTACCATACTGTCTTGATGACTGTGGCTTTGTAGTAGAGCCTGAAGTCAGGCAAGTTGATTCCTCCAGTTCCATTCTTCTTTCTCAAGATTGCTTTGGCTATTCGAGGTTTTTTGTATTTCCATACAAATCTTGAAATTATTTGTTCTAGTTCTGTGAAAAATATGGCTGGTAGCTTGATAGGGTTTGCATTGAATTTGTAAATTGCTTTGGGTACTCATTTTCACTATACTGATTCTTCCGATCCATGAACATGGTATATTTCTCCAACTATTAGTGTCCTCTTTGATTTCTTTCATCAGTGTTTTATAGTTTTCTATATACAGGTCTTTAGTTCCTTTAGGTAGATATATTCCTAAGTATTTTATTCTTTTCGTTGCAATGGTGAATGGAATTGTTTCCTTAATTTTTTTTTCTACTTTCTCATTATTTGTGTATAGGAATGCAAGGGATTTCTGTGTGTTGATTTTATATCCTGCAACTTTACTATATTCATTGATTAGCTCTAGTAATTTTCTGGTGGAGTCTTTAGGGTTTTCCATGTAGAGGATCATGTCATCTGCAAACAGTGAGAGTTTTACTTCTTCTTTTCCAATTTGGATTCCTTTTATTTCTTTTTCTGCTCTGATTGCTGTGGCCAAAACTTCCAGAACTATGTTGAATAGCAGCGGTGAAAGTGGGCACCCTTGTCTTGTTCCTGACTTTAGGAGAAATGCTTTCAATTTTTCACCATTGAGGATAATGTTTGCTGTGGGTTTGTCATAGATAGCTTTTATTATGTTGAGGTATGTTCCTTCTATTCCTGCTTTCTGGAGAGTTTTTACCATAAATGAAAGTTGAATTTTGTCAAAGGCCTTCTGTGCATCTATTGAGATAATCATATGGCTTTCATTTTTCAATTTGTTAATGTGGTGAATTACATTGATTGATTTGCAGATATTGAAGAATCCTTGTATCCCTGGGATAAAGCCCACTTGGTCATGGTGTATGATCTTTTTAATGTGTTGTTGGATTCTGATTTCTAGAATTTTGTTGAGGACTTTTGCATCTATGTTCATCAGTGATATTGGCCTGTAGTTTTCTTTTTTTTGTGACATCTTTGTCAGGTTTTGGTATTAGGGTGATGGTGGCCTCATAGAATGAATTTGGAAGTTTACCTTCCTCTGCAATTTTCTGGAAGAGTTTGAGTAGGATAGGTGTTAGCTCTTCTCGAAATTTTTGGTAGAATTCAGCTGTGAAGCCGTCTGGACCTGGGCTTTTGTTTGCTGGAAGATTTCTGATTACAGTTTCAATTTCCGTGCTTGTGATGGGTCTGTTAAGATTTTCTATTTCTTCCTGGTTCAGTTTTGGAAAATTGTACTTTTCTAAGAATTTGTCCATTTCTTCCAGGTTGTCCATTTTATTGGCATACAACTGCTGATAGTAGTCTCTTATGATCCTTTGTATTTCTGTGTTGTCTGTTGTGATCTCTCCATTTTCATTTCTAATTTTATTGATTTGATTTTTCTCTCTTTGCTTCTTGATGAGTCTGGCTAATGGTTTGTCAATTTTATTTATCCTTTCAAAGAACCAGCTTTTGGCTTTGGTTTTGATTTTTGCTATGGTCTCTTTTGTTTCTTTTGCATTTATTTCTGCCCTAATTTTTAAGATTTCTTTCCTTCTACTAACTCTTGGGTTCTCCAATTCTTCCTTTTCTAGTTGCTTTAGTTGTAGAGTTAGGTTATTTATTTGACTTTTTTCTTGTTTCTTGAGGTATGCCTGTATTGCTATGAACTTTCCTCTCACTGCTTTTATAGTGTCCCACAGGTTTTGGGTTGTTGTGTTTTCATTTTCATTAGTTTCTATGCATATCTTGATTTCTTTTTTGATTTCTTCTGTGATTTGTTGGTTATTCAGAAGTGTGTTGTTCAACCTCCATATGTTGGAATTTTTAATGGTTTTTCTCCTGTAATTGAGATCTAATCTTAATGCATTATGGTCAGAAAAGATGCTTGGAATGATTTCGATTTTTTTTAATTTATCAAGGCTAGATTTATGGCCCACGATGTGATCTATCCTGGAGAAGGTTCCGTGAGCACTTGAAAAAAAGGTGAAATTCATTGTTTTGGTGTGAAATGTCCTATAGATATCAATTAGGTCTAACTGATCTAATGTATCATTTAAAGTTTGCGTTTCTTTGTTAATTTTCTGTTTAGTTGATCTGTCCATAGGTGTGAGTGGGGTATTAAAGTCTCCCACTATTATTGTGTTATTGTTGATTTTCCCTTTCATACTTGTTAGCATTTGTCTTACATATTGCGGTGCTCCTATATTGGGTGCATATATATTTATAATTGTTATATCTTCTTCTTGGATTTTTCCTTTGATCATTATGTAGTGGCCTTCTTTGTCTCTTTTCACAGCCCTTGTTTTAAAGTCTATTTTATCAGATATGAGTACTGCCACTCCTGCTTTCTTTTGGTCTCTATTTGCGTGGTATAACTTTTTCAAACCCTCCACTTTCAGTCTGCATGTGTCCCTTGTTTTGAGGTGGGTCTTTTGTAAGCAGCATATAGAAGGTTCTTGTTTTTGTATCCATTCGGCCAGTCTTTGTCTTTTGGTTGGGGCGTTCAACCCATTTACGTTTAAGGTAATTATTGATAAGTATGATCCCGTTACCATTTACTTTATTGTTTTGGGTTCAGGTTTATACACCCTTTTCATGTTTCCTGTCTAGAGAATATCCTTTAGAATTTGTTGGAGAGCTGGTTTGGTGGTGCTGAATTCTCTCAGCTTTTGCTTGTCTGTAAAGCTTTTGATTTCTCCTTCGTATTTGAATGAGATCCTTGCTGGGTACAGTAATCTGGGCTGTAGGTTATTGTCTTTCATCACTTTAAGTATGTCTTGCCATTCCCTCCTGGCCTGAAGAGTTTCTATAGAAAGATCAGCTGTTATCCTTATGGGAATCCCCTTGTGTGTTATTTGTTGTTTTTCCCTTGCTGCTTCTAATATTTGTTCTTTGTGTTTGATCTTTGTTAATTTGATTAACATGTGTCTTGGGGTGTTTCGCCTTGGGTTTATCCTATTTGGAACTCTCTGTGTTTCTTGGACTTGGGTGATTATTTCCTTCCCCATTTTAGGGAAGTTTTCAACTATTATCTCCTCAAGGATTTTCTCATGATCTTTCTTTCTGTCTTCTTCTTCTGGGACTCCTATAATTCGAATGTTGGAGCATTTCATATTGTCCTGGAGGTCTCTGAGATTGTCCTCGTTTCTTTTCATTCGTTTTTCTTGTTTCCTCTCTGATTCATTCATTTCTACCATTCTATCTTCTATTTCACTAATCCTGTCTTCTGCCTCCATTATTCTACTATTTGTTGCCTCCAGAGTGTTTCTGATCACATTTATTGCATTATTCATTATATTTTGACTCTTTTTTATTTCTTCTAGGTCCTTGTTAAACCTTTCTTGCATCTTCTCAATCCTTGTCTCTAGGCTATTTATCTGTGATTCCATTTTGATTTCAAGATTTTGGATCATTTTCACTATCAATATTTGGAATTCCTTCTCCGGTAGATTCCCTACTTCTTCCTCTTTTGTTTGGTTTGGTGGGCAACTCTCCTGTTCCTTTACCTGCTGAGTATTCCTCTGTCTTTTCATCTTGGTTATATTGCTGCATTTGGGGTGGCCTTTTTATATTCTGGTAATTTGTGGGGTTCTCTTTATTATGGAGCTTCCTCACTGTGGGTGGGGTTCTATCAGTGGCTTGTCAAGGTTTCCTGGTTAGGGAGGCTTGTGTTGGAGTTCTGGTGGGTGGAGCTGGGTTTCTTCTCTCTGGAGTGCAGTGGAGTGACCAGTAATGGGTTATGAGACATCAATGGTTTTGGAATAATTTTGAGCTGCCTGTATATTGAAGCTCAGGGGAGTGTTCCTGTGTTGCTGGAGAATTTGCGTGGTATGTCTTGTTTTGGAACTTGTTGGCCCTTGGGTGGTGCTTGGTTTCAGTGTAGGTATGAAGGCATTTGATGAGCTCCTATTGCTTAATGTTCCCTGAATTCAAGAGTTCTCTAATGTTTTCAGGCTTTGGATTTAAGCCTCCTGCTTCTGGTTTTCAGTTTTATTTTTACAGTAGCCTCTAGACTTCTCCATCTATACAGCACCAATGATAAAACATCTAGGTTAAAGATGAAAAGTTTCTCCACATTGAGGGACACTCAGAGAGGTTCACTGAGTTACAAGGAGAAGAGAAGATGGAGGGGGTAGTTAGAGGTAACTGGAATGAGATGCGGTGAGATCAAAAGAGGAGAGAGCAAGCTAGCCAGTAGTCACTTCCTTATGTGCACTCTATAGTCTGGACCGCTCAGAGGTATTTACGGAGTTATACGGGGAAGAGGAGAGGGAGGAAGTAGACAGAGGTGACCAGGAGGATAAGAGCGAGGAATGAGAAGGAGAGAGACAAATCCTGCCAGTAACCAGTTCCTTAGGTGTTCTCCACCGTCTGGAACACACAGAGATTCACAGAGTTGGGTAGAGAAGAGATGGGGGAGAAAAGAGACAGAGGCCACCTGGTGGAGAAAAAGGAGAGTCCAGAGGAGGAGAGAGTGGTCAAGCCAGTTTTCTCGCTCTCAGGTAAACTTGGGTAGTGAAGTTTGGGTTTTTAAATGTACAAAATTGACAACAAAAACCTAAGAGCAAAGATTAAAAATCTAGAGTAGAGGTTGGATTTTCAAAAATACAATATTAAAGAAAAGAAGCAGAAGGAAAAAGGAAGAAAGAAAAAAAAAACAAGAATTATTAAAGACAAACAAACAAAAAACAACAACAACAACAAAAAAAAAACGAACAAAAAACCACCAACAACCATCCAAAGACTATATATGGTGTTTGCCTTAAAAAAAAAAAAAAAAGTCTTTTTTTTTTTAAATAGTAATAGTAGGTTATAGAAATAAAAATTAGAGGAGAAATAGAAGACTTAATAATTTAAAAAAAGTTAGAAAAAAACGAAAAACAAAAAAACAAACCAAAAAAAGGAATAATTTTAAAAGTAGTAAAAATATTTCTGGCCCTTCTCTGATGTTGTGGGCCATGTGGGATCACTTCCAAGGTGGCTCCCTCCGTTTAACTTCTTCTGTTTACTGGTTTTTTAGGCTCACTGGTTCAGTCACGCTGTGGGGAGGGGGGATGCTGCAAACAAATAGCACTGTCGTGTGCACACAGTGTCTCAGCCCCGCTGGACCTGTCCCTTCTCGCGACGCACAAACCGCTCCGGCTCTACGATGCTCAGCCGGGAACCGTCTGGGGCCGGCCCTAGGCTGCGAGCACTTCCCCGGTCCAAGCCACTCAGGTTCGGCGCTCAGGCAGCCCTCAGAGGCACAGATTCGGCTGGGACTGCGCTTTGTGCCCTTCCCAGGTCCAAGTAACTCAGGAGTTTGGCAAGCGCAATCGCCGCGGCTTGTCATCTTTTCTGCCGCTGCTGCTCAGCTTTCTGGGTGGACCACTGGTGCCCCCCGTGAGGCAGATTGTGACTGTCCAGCACCCCCAGAAGTCTTAGCAAAGAAGCCTGCTTGCAGTTAGGTAAGTAAAGTCTCTCCGGGTCTGCAATTGCCCCTTTCCAGTCCTTACGGCTCTGGCTGCCTGTCCCCAGCAGGGGATGGTCTGCAGCCGGCTTATTCCATTCCGTCCTTTGTTCTGTGCGCGGTCCTGGTGGTGTCTTATGTTTGAGCTTTTCATGCGGTAGCTATCCCACAGTCTGGTTTGCTAGCCCAAGTTAGATCGTTCTGGTTGGACGTGGGGAGTTCCCGCCCGATTCTTACAAAGCACTGCAGCCTGCCTCCCGCGCGTCCCTGCCCTGCCCCCACTTCCCAATGGCGGATGCAGGCATCTGTGCTGCTTTTCCGCTGGGGGAGTTACTGTTGGGCTTGTAATCTCTTGGTTTTAACTATTTATTTATTTTTCCTTCCTGTTATGTTGCCCTCTGTGTTTCCAAGGCTCACCACAGACTCGGCAGGGAGAGTGTTTCCTGGTGTTTGGAAACCTCTCTTCTTAAAATTACCTTCCCAGGATGGGCTTCCCTTCCTGGGATGGAGCTCCCTCCCCACCTCCTTTGTTTCCTTTTTCATCTTTTATATTTTTTCCTACCTGTTTTTGAAGACAATGGTCTGCTTTTCTGGTTGCCTGATGTCCTCTGCCAGCCTACAGAGGATGTTTTGTGGAGTTTGCTTGGCGTTGAAATGTTCTTTTGAGGAATTTGTGAGGGAGGAAGTGGTCTTCCCGTCCTATTCCTCTGCCATCTTTACAGTTCTAGCCTATGTTTTTAGAAAAAGAAATTAAGAAAATATGAAATAAGTATCTGTAATGAATAAAGAATACCAAACATTTGTTACTATCATGGAAAAATCATCTATTTCTCTCAAGTGAATGAAGACAGGATGAGTATTTTACACAGCCATCTCTTCAACCTAGTATAAGAGTTCTCTAAATCAAAGAATGCCTTATTAAGAACCTCTGACATAGAACAAATAACTGCAAATATGGAAGGGAGAGAGAGGTCTTCCCATTGCCAGTCCATCCCATCAAGAAGCTTGCACAATCATCTTACTCTCATTCAGAAGAGGACAGAGAGAAGAAGCAGGAAGAACTACAATACCACAGCTTCCAGAAGGAAAACCATAACCACAGAAAGTTAATCAAAATGAAAATGCAGAGATTTATGTCCCAGATGAATAAACAAGATAAAATGCCAGAAAAACAATGAAATCAAGTGGAAAGAGACAACGTTCCAGAAAAAGAGTTCAGAATAATGACAGTGAAGATGATCCTGGATCTTGGGGGGAAAAAAGGGAAAAGATGCAAATAACGTTTACCAAATACTGAGAAGAACTATAGCACACATAGAGATGAGAAATATATTCAAAGGAATAAATAGCAGAATAATTGAGGTAGAAGAATGAATAGCTGATTAGAAGACAGAATGATGGAAATCACTGCTGCAAAACAATATTTAAAAAAAGAATAAAAAGAAATTAAGACCACCTAAGAAACCTCAGATTGATTATATTCTTTGCAGCCAAAAATGGGGAAGCTCTATACAGTCACCAGAAACAAGACTAGGAGCTGACTGTGGCTCATAACATGAACTCCTTATTGCCAAATTCAGACTTAAATTGAAGAAAGTGGGGAAAACCACTAGACCATTCAGGTATGACCTAAGTCAAATCCCTTATGATCATACAGTGGAAGTGAGAAATAGATTTAAGGGACTAGATCTGATAGACAGAGTGCCTGATTAATAATGGGTGGAGGTTCATGACATTGTACAAAAGACAGGGATCAAGACCAACCCCGAGATAAAGAAATGCAAAAAGGCAAAATGGCTATTTGAGGAGGCCTTACAAATATCTGTGAAAAGAAGAGAAGTGAAAAGAAAACTTGAAAAGGAAAGATATAAGAATCTGAATGCAGAGTTCCAAAGACTAGGAAGGAGAGATAAGAATGCCTTTCTCGGTGATCAAGCAAAGAAATAGATGAAAGCAATATAATGGGAAAGAATAGAGATCTCTTCAAGAAAATTAGAGATACCAAGGGAACATTTCATGCAAAGATGGGTTCAATAAAGGACAGAAATGGCATGGACTGAACAGAAGCAGAAGATATAAAGAAGAGGTGAGAAGAATACACAAACGAACTGTACAACAAAGATCTTCATGACGCAAATAATCACTATGGTGTGATCTCTCACCTAGAGCCAGACATCCTGGAATGTGAAGTCAAATGGGCCTTAGGAAGTATCACTATGAACAAAGCTAGTGAAGGTGATGGAATTCCAGTTGAGCTATTTCAAACCCTAAAAGATGATGCTGTGAAAGTGCTGCACTCAATATGTGAGCAAATTGGAAGACTCAGCAGTGGCCACAGGACTGGAAAAGGCCAGTTTCCATTTCAATCCCTAAGAAAGGCAATGCCAAAGAATGCTCAAACTACAATAGAATTGCACTCATCTCACATGCTACTAAAGTAATGCTCAAAATTCTCCAAGCCAGGCTTCAGCAATACATGAACCGTGAACTTCCAGATGCTCAAGCTGGTTTTAGAAAAGGCAGAGGAACCAGAGATCAAATTGCCAACATCCACTGGATCATCAAAATAGCAAGAGCGTACCAGAAAAATATCTACTTCTGCTTTATTGACCATGCCAAAGCCTTTGAATGTGTGGATCACAATAAACTGTGGAAACTTCTTCAAGAAATGGGACTACCAGACCATCTGATCTGCCTCTTGAGAAACCTGTGTACAGGTCAGAAAGCAACAGTTAGAACTGGACATGGAACAACAGACTGTTCCAAATAGGAAAAGAAGTACATCAAGGCTTTATATTGTTACCCTGCTTGTTTAACTTATATGCAGAGCACATCATGAGAAAAGCTGGGCTGGAAGCACAAGCTGAAATCAAGATTGCCGGGAGAAATATCAATAACCTCAGATGTGCTGATGACATCACCCTTATGGCAGAAAGCAAAGAACTAAAGAGCCTCTTGATGAAAGTAAAAGAGGACAGTGAAAAAGTTGGCTTAAAGCACAACATTCCAAAAACTAAGATCATGGCATCCAGTCTTATCACTTCATGACAAACACATGGAGAAACAGTGGAAACAGTGGCAGACTTTAGTTTTTGGGCTCCAAAATCACTGCAGATGGTGATGACAGCCATGAAATTGAAAGACACTCCCTCCTTGAAAGGAAAGTTATGACGAACCTAGACACCATCTTAAAAATTAGAAACATTAATTTGTCAACAAAGGTCCATCTAATCAAGGCTATCGTTTTTTTAGTAGTCATCTACGGATGTGGGAGTTGGACTATAAAGAAAGCTGACCACCAAAGAATTGATGCTTTTGAATTGTGGTGTTAGAGAAGACTCCTGAGATTTCTTTGGACAGCAAGGAGATCCAACCAGTCCTTCTTAAAGGAAATCAGTCCTGGGTGTTCATTGGAAGGACTGCTGCTGAAGCTGAAACTCCAATACTTTGGCCACCTGATGCAAAGAGGTGACTCATTTGAAAAGACCCTGATGCTGAAAAGATTGAAGGCAGGAAGAGAAGGGGACAACAGAAGATAAAATGGTTGGATGGCATCACCAACTCAATGGACATGAGTTTGAGTGAACTCTGGGTGTTGGTGATGGACAGGGAGCCCTGGAGTGCTGTGGTTCATGAAGTAGGAAAGAGTCAGACATGACTAAGTGACTGACCTAAACTGAACTGAAGAGACCTCAGGGATAATATTAAATGCACCAACACTTGCATTTTAGGGTCCCAGAAGGAGAATAGAAAGAGAAAGGACCTGAGAAATATTTAAAGAGACATAGCTGAAAAATTCCCTAGCATGGGTAAGGAAATAGTCAACCAAGTCCAGGGAGCACAGAAAGTCCCAGACACAATAAACCCAAGGATCAACACACAGAGACACGTAATAATCAAACTGACAAAAATTAAAGACAGTGCTACAATATTAAAAGCAACAAGGGAAAAATGACAGATAACATAAGGGAAGTCCTATAAGGTTATGAGCTGATTTCTCAAAAGAAATTCTAAAGCTAAAAAACAATGGCACAATGTATTTAACATGATCAAAAGGAAGAAACTACAACCAAGAGTGATCTAACCAGTAGAACTTTCATTTAGATTTGATGGAGAAATCAAAAACTTGACTGACAAGTGAAAGTTAGGAGAATTCAGCACAACCAAACCAGCTTTACAACAAATGCTAAAGGGACTTCTCTAGGGAGGAAACACAAGAGAAGGAAAGGTCTACAAAAAATAAACCCAAAATAATTAAGAAAATTGTAATATGATCATGCATATCAATAATTGCCTTAAATATAAATAAACACACCAACCAAAGGACATAGACTGGCTGGGTAGATAAGTTCAGTTCAGTTCAGTCACTCAGTTGTGTCCGACTCTGTAACCCCTTGGACTGCAGCACGCCAGGCCTCCCTGTCCATCACCAACTCCTAGAGTTTGCTCAAACTCATGTGGTATATTGATATACCCCATCAATAAATTGAAGAATAAAAAATATACAATCATCTCAAAAGATGCTGAAAAAGCTTTTGACAAAAGTCAGCACCCATTTATATGAAAGTTCTCAGAAAGTAGGCATGGAGGGAACATACTTCAACATAATAAAGGCCATAAATGACACATCTACAGCTAGCATCATATTCATTGGTGAAAAGCTGAATGTATTTCCTCTAAGATCAGGAAAAAGGCAAGGATGTCCCTTCTCACCCCTGTTATTCAACACAGTTTTGGAAGTCCTAGCAACAGCAATCAAAGAAGAAAAAGAAGTAAAGTGAATCTAAATTGGAAAAGAAGAAGTTAAGCTGTCACTGATTATAGATGACATGATACTCTACAAAGATCTTAAATATGCTACAGAAAACTAAAACTCATCAATGAATTTGGTAAAGTTCCAGGTTACAAAATTAATACACAGGAATCTGTTGTGTTTTTATACAGTAACCAACAAAGGTCAAAAATAAAAATTCAATAAATATCTCCATTTACCATTGCATCAAAAAGAATAAAATACCTAAGGATAGGCCTACCTAAGGACACAAAAGACCTGTACTTTGAAAAGTATGACATTGAACAAAAAAAAAAAAAATTGAAGAAGACATAAACAGATGAAAAGAAATACCATGTTCAAGGATTGGAAGAATCAGTATTGAAAAAACCACTATATTTCCCAAGGCAATCTACAAGTTTAATGCAACCTGTATCAAATTACTATCAAATTACCAATGGATTTTACAAAGAACTAGAACAAAAAATGTTACAATTTATATGGAGACACACAAGACCCTGAATAGCCAAAAAAACCTTGAGAAAGAAAACTGCAGCTGGAAGAACCAGGATCTTTGATTTCAGACTATACTACAAAGCTACAGTCATCAAAGGAGTATGGTACTGATGCAAAAATAGAAATATAGTTCAAAGGAATAGGATAGAAAACCCAGAAATAAACCCACACACCCATGGTCAATCAATCCATGGCAAAGGAGGCAAGACTGTACAATGCTGGAAAAGAAGTCTCTTCAACAAATGGTGCCTGTAAAATGGTACTGTTATATATAAAAATATGAAATTAGATCATTCTTTAAAACCACACACTAAAATAAGTCCAAGATAGATTAAAGACCTGAATGTGGGACAAGACACTATAAAATTCCTAGAGGAAAACATTGGCAGAACACTTTCTGACAGCAGTATTATTTTTTCTGATACATCTCCCAGAACAATGAAAATAAACTAATGAGACCTACTTAAACTCAAAAGCTTTTTCACAGCAAAAGAAATAATGAAACAGCAAGACAACCCACAGATTGAGAGACAATATTTGCAAATGATAAGAGCAACAAGGAATAGGTCTCCAAAATTTACAAACAGCCCATAAAGCTTAACAGTATCAAAGGAAGCAACATAATCTACAATGAGATTTCTCTTCACAGCAACCAGAATGGTTATCCTGAAAAAATCCACAAACAATAAATACTGGAGAGAGTGTGGAAAGGACGGATTCCTCCTACAGTGTTGATGGGAATTTAAAGTGGTATAGCTTCTATGAAGAACAGTATGTGGGCTCCTTCAGTTCAGTTCAGTTGCTCAGTCGTGTCCGACTATTTGAGACCTGATGGACTGCAGCACTCCAGGTCTCCCTGCCCATCACTAACTCCCAGAGTTTACTCAAACTCATATCCATTGAGTTGGTGATACAATCCAACCAACTCATCCTCTGTCGTCCCCTTCTCCTCCTGCCTTCAATCTTTCCGAGCATGATTCAGGGTCTTTTCAAATGAGTCAGCTCTTCACAACAGGTGGCCAAAATATTGGAGTTTCAGCTTCAACATCAGTCCTCCCAATGAACACTCAGGACTGATCTCCTTTAGGATGGGCTGATTGGATATCCTTGCAGTCCAAGGGACTCTCAAGAGTCTTCTCCAACACCACAGTTCAAAATCATCAATTCTTCTGCACTCACCTTTTTTTACAGTCTAACTCTCACATCCATACATGACTACAGGAAAAACCATAGCCTTGATTAAATGGTCCTTTTTGGCAAAGTAATATCTCTGCTTTTTAATATGCTGTCTAGATTGGTCATAACTTCTTTTCCAAGGAGTAAACATCTTTTAATTTCATGGCTGCAGCCTCCATCTACAGTGATTTGAGAGCCCCCTAAAATAAATTCTGCCACAGTTTTCATTGTTTCTCCATTTGCCATGAAGTGATGGGACCAAATGCCATGATCTTCATTTTCTGAATGTTGAGCTGTAAGCCCACTTTTTCACTCTCCTCATTCACTTTCATCAAGAGGCTCTTTAGGTCTTCACTTTCTGCCATAAAGGTGGTATCATCTGCATATCTGAGGTTATTGATATTTCTCCTGGCATCTTGATTCCAGCTTGTGCTTCATACAGTCCAGCCATTCTCATGATGTACTCTGCATATAAGTTAAATAAGCACGGTGACAATATACAGCCTCGAAATACTCCTTTCCCTATTTGGAACCAGTCTGTTGTTTCATGTCCAGTTGTAACTTTTGCATCCTGACATGCATACAGATTTCTCAAGAGGCAGGTCAGGTGATCTAGTATTCCCATCTCTTTCAGCATTTTCCACAGTTCATTGTGATCCACACAGTCAAAAGCTTTTGACTTTATGGAGGATCCTTAAGAAACTAAAAATATAGCTACCATATGACTCTGCAATCCGAATCCTGGGCATATATTTGGAGAAAAACATGATCCAAAAGGATACGTGCACTCCAATGTTCATTGCGACACAGATCACAATAGCTTAGACATGGAAGATCCTAAATGTCCATCAACAGAGGAACAGATAAAGAAAAGTGGTATGCATGGAATAATGGAATAATACTTAGCCAGTAAAAAGAATGAAAATAATATCATTTGCATCAATATGCATGGACCTAAAGATTGTCAAACTGAGTGAGGTAGGTGAGACAGGGAAGAGGAAATATTATATGATAGCACTTATATGTGGAATCTAAAAAGAAATGATACAAATGAATTTACTTAAAAATGGAAAGAGACTCACAGACTTAGAGAATAAATTTATGGTTCCTTAGGGGGGAAAAGATGAGGGGAAGTGATAGAGAATTGGAATGGACATGTACACACTGCTGCTTTTAAAATGGATAACCAACAAAGACCGACTGTATAGCACAGGGAAGGAACCTTTCCTATCTACCAACATTTCTGAGTATGTAACTGATTTTGTTAAGTGGAAAGCAGCAGGACCCCCATTTGATGACACCCTGTTGATGCCTTGACACTATAACTAAGGGACAGAGTAAGCTGCAGTTTTCAGATTTGTGTGGCTTGGAAACTGACCTTGTCTCCATCTCCAGTCATAATGTGATTTGAGGAAAAATCTTTTGCTACATTTCTGCCACAATCTTACTAATTAAGGCTAACTCCATCCCTCAGCTGGACCATTGAAATGGCTTTTTACCCTTTCTCTCAGCTCCTACTTTTGCCCCCTTGAATTAGAGTGAGGATAACATGTAGCACCAAAACTATATTTTTCAGAGTGAGGAGTTAATTAATAACTACTCCCCAATAACAGTTATCAGGGCTTCTCAGGTGGTGCTAGTGGTAAAAATCCTGCCTACCAATGCAGGAGACTTAAGAGATGCACGTTCAATCCTTGGGTCAGGAAAGGCATGGCAACCCATGCCAGTATTCTTGCTGGAGAATCCCATGGACAGGAGAGCCTGGTGGGCTATAGTCCATAGGGCTGCAAAGAGTCACACACAACTGAGGCAACTTACCTAGCATGCATGCACACACAGTCATAAGGGCTTCCCAGGTGGCGCTGTGGTAAAGAGTATGCCTGCCAGTGCAGGAGACCCACAAGCTACAGGTTCGATCCCTAGGTGGAGAAGATCCCCTGGAGTAGGAAATGGCAACCTGCTCCAGTATTCTTGCCTGGAAAATTACATGGACAGAGGAGCCTGGAGGGCTACAGTCCATGGAATTACAAATAGTGGACCTGACTGAATATGCTCTAGTGTATGCTTGTAACAGTCATGAATTGGACCCGTCTCAGACAAACTAAGAGATATGTCACCCTGCTTTATATATTATTCTTCTACAAGAAGAGTGAACTTTTTGATTCTAAGTAAGATCCATCAATCTCCTTCTTAAACTGCTCCCATAGCCTTTCATTCCATGAGGAATAAATTACAAATTCCATACTGGGACTTATATGTTCTTTCTCAGGTCTCATCCCACTTTGCTCCATGTCCTCCAGCCTCTCCCTCATTTTGCTATGAGTACCCAGTAAAGCTGGGTACTTTATTTTGCTTAAAGTATCCAGCTTGGTTGCCTCCTGAGGCTTCCGTTGGTACTTCTCATTCTGTCTGCAAAATTCTTTCCCTCTCAGTTTGCACAGCTGACTTCTCAGTCTTCAAATGTGCTCACACAAAAACTTCTCTGAGTCTTTGTTGATTATTCTATCAAAAAACATGCACCCACCCTTTTACTCTTGAATTATTAACCTAATCAATTGCCTTCATGGGACGCAGTCTCATCTAAATATCTATTTCAATTTTTACTAACTTACTTTCCCTTCTAAAATACAAGCTTTCGCCTGTAGAAGCTTGCTGTGTCTTCAGTACTTGAATCAAGGTTTTCAGCTGTAAGGTAGGAAAAATAATCATCCTTCTACCCTTCTAAGTTCTTGACTGGAACTGGAAGCATAAGACAGGTTAACAAAAGAAAAACAAATAGAAATGCATTATCATGCTTAAGTATATACAGGGGGCACTCAGCAAAAAAATAAGTAACTGTCAGCATTGGAGAAGGAAATGGCAACCCACTCCAGTGTTCTTGCCTGGAGAATCCCAGGGACGGCGGAGCCTGGTGGGCTGCCATCTATGGGGCTGCACAGAGTCAGACACGACTGAAGTGACTTAGCAGCTGCAGCAGAGGTAACAGAATTCAAGCTTCAGTACCAACTTCAGCTAAAGACAAAAGAGAGAAGAGTATGAGGGAGACTAGTGAGGGGAGTGACCAGGAAAAGTAACAAGCATAAGATTTTGTACACAGGTTTAAGTCAGTGCCTCCTCCGTTGCTACGAGTTTATTTTGATTTAGTCATCGTTGTCTTCTTGGTACGAAAAGTATATGTGTGTGTGTGTGTGTGTGTGTGTGTGTGTGCTCAGTGGCTCAGGCGTGTCAGAATCTTTGTGACTGACATAGGGATTGAATCAGTGTCTCCTGTGTTTCCTGCATTGCAGATGACTTCTCTACCTGCTAAGCCATAGGGGAAGCCCACAGAAAGGTAAACATCCTTACAAATGGAGATTTCTATTAAATGTAAATTTTCTTACTAAAAGATAACTTTTATTCTGTTTTCAGAGCTTCTCTTATGCTTACTGTTTCTAAAAACAATAATCTCAAAATAATCCTTATTCCAGAGATATGTTTGGGGTGGCATATACTACTACCCTAAGTAAATGCATAGTATTTGTAAAGGCATTCTTGAGACATACTGTGGCTTCAGTTCCAGACCACTGCAATAAAGTACATATCTCAAAAGTGAGTCACATTAAATGTTTAGTTTTCTAGTGCATATAAAAGTTATATTCATGCTATACTGTAGTCTATTAAGTGTGCAATAACATTCTGTTTAGTCAGTTCAGTTGTTCACTCATGTCTGACTCTTTGCAACTCCATGGACTGCAGCATGCCAGGCTTCCCTATCCATCACCAACTCCTGGAGCTTGCTCAAATTCAGGTCCATCGAGTTGGTGATGCCATAACTATATGTCTGTTTAAAAAAAGTGAATGACAATTTAAAATTACAAAAAATTTACAAAAGTAATGGAAAAAAATTGCAGACCACCATAACAAATACAATAATAAGGAAAATGCTTGAAATACTACAAAAATTACCAAAATGTGACATAAACATACAATGAGCAAAAGTTGTTGGAAAAAAATGGCATTGATCAACTTGCTGGACCCAAGCTTCCACAAAGCTTCAGCTTGGAAACAACACAATATCTGTAAAGTATAATAAAGCGAAGGGAAATAAAATTGTAACCGAGAAAGATCCTATGGAGGCTTCCCAGGACAGATTCCTCCCCCCATCCTCTGCTTTAATTCCTCTCTAAAGTACCCAAATAATGATAACTGATATACCTTTCCCAAGTTGTTTGCTAGAAGCTAGAACCTCCACTAAATGAAAGGTGTTAACTACTTAATTACCAGGAGCATATAACCCGCAGGCATACTGGAGCTTGAGGATTGATGTTAACTCTGTGGCATCACCCTGGTCCTGTTACCTCATGTGCGTGCTTACACATGTGTGTCTGTCCTTCTCTTGCGACCCCATGGACTGTAATCGACCAGGCTCTTCTGTCCATGAAATTTTCCAGGCAAGAATACTGGATTGGGTTACCATTTCCTCCTCCAGTGGATCTTCCTGACCCAAGAATCGAACCCAGGTCTCCCACATCACAGGCAGATTCTTTACTGTCTGAGCCACCAGGGAAATAACTATAACAGTATGTGTATATTTATTTAAAGAAAGAGAAAGAATATTTTAAAATAATAAGTCTACGGTTCAATCATCCACAGGCTTCACTGAGAATGTTATGTAGTACACTATCTGATTGGCAGGGTAGAGTGAGGAAAGAGTTAAACTTGGTTGATGAGGATGAAAAGTTGAGGAACCAAAGATGAATAATCAGATGTCTGATACCTGGTGGAGGCAGCCTCTATATTGTATCTATTATGAGTGACACAGATGCAGAAACCTGTATTCCTCATACCACTACACTTACATACTGCATAATTTTCTTTCCAGAAATCCTCTGCTGCATAGCCTGAAGGTATTCAATAAAACCTAGAGGGAACACTGAAAGTGAATCATACAGATTTGACATTTCCAGTTCTGCTGTGACCGCCAGACCAAAATATAGTCTGCGGGCCCCTTTTTCATTAGCGTGAAACTGCCGGGTTTTAAAACAGTTTATCCATTGAATTAATCTCTAAACCACCTTTCACACAGGGCAGAAACAGCTCTCTGCACTGCTCTTGTTCTTCAGAAACACTCTTATTTTTATTTGTATGCATTCTGAGTAATGAATAACGATCCTTTGTGTTTAGAGAATGCCATTTTCTAAAATAGCTCCTAGCATTTTCTAAATGTTAACTCATTAGATCTCATATGGTCCAGAGTCATCTATCACACAGAGGTAGGTCAAAAGCATTATATTTCACATTTTACAGATGGAAGAGTTTTAGGGACTTCAACCCAAGGTCACCTGCAGTCAGACACCAAACAGGAGAAGACAAGGCCCAGAAATATAACCCTGGAGTCTGACAAATCTCAGTTGGCACTTTGAGAGAGCCAAGCTGGCTGCTGAGGTCACATAAGGACACTGCTATTTGCATTCTCAGAGATCAAGCTTTGGGTGGAGCTGGGTCATATGTGGCTAATTACACTGCTGGCCCCTACTCACTTTATCTGGCAAAGTGTGATTAAAATGCGTATTAAACATGTCTTCCAGTTTTGTTGCTCATTTGTTCAGTCATGTACAACTCTTTGCAACCCCATGGACTGTAGCCCACCAAGCTCCTCTGCCCATGGAATTTTCCATGCAACAATACTGGAGTGAGTTGTGATTTCCTACTCCAGGAGACCTTCCCAACCCAGAGGTCAAGCCCAGTTTCCTTTGTCTCCTGCATTGGTAGGTGGATTCTTTACCACTGAGCTACCTGGGAAGCCAGTTTCATTACATCACAGGGAACTCAATTAAGATCCAAGTAACTCTGCTCTGGGCACTTTGCTGAGGTTTCCTGAAAGTATATAGTTCTATTTCTCACATTACTTCTCTTCCTGGGAAGAGAGTGCTCCTCAAGTCATCCTCCAGCCTCAGGAAACTGAACTCTGCTTCGTAATTTCTAGTTCCCACCTTGAAGCCCTTTCTTTATTTCCATGAAGCAAGAAGTCCAAACAGTAACACACTGCATGGATTGCTGTGCAGTTTTCCTGGCTCCGTATCCCTTTTTCCTCAATGTTACCACCCTGGGCTTGCATCTTACAAATAAAAGCCAACTCTTTAATTTTGCCTCAGTCTCTGTTTCTAGAGAATTCAGGCTAGCACAGCAGACACTGAAAAATTCTTAGCATAGCACAACAGAACTTAGATTCCTTTTTGTGTCTATAGCCTAGTTATCTGTGTCTAAGAGGATGCGGTTTCATTACATTTCTCAAAGTGTTGAGAACAGGAGGGAAAACACAGACTTAGAGAATATTCAGTCCCACTATCTTAATTTTATATCCTGTGTCTGTTGAAAGGGATGTGTCAAGTGTCAGAAATATAGCAGAATTCAAAATACGATTGAAGTTATATTAGCTATACAGCTTGCGAAACGTCACAATTATATTTATTTTGAGTCAATGCCAATACTCAAAACATTCCATTAAATTATAAACTGCAACAGAACAGCACAATTCCTGTCAGCTGAATGGGGATATGTGCTATTAGGCATATAGGAATCTTCCCTTCTCCTCAGGAGATACATTCACAGACCCCTAGCGGATAGCCCAAACTATGGATAGTAACAAACTCTACAAATACTATGTTTTTTCTATATATACATACCTATGATACTACTTAATTTATAAATTAGACACAGTAAGAGGGGAAAAAAAGCTGTTAATAAAAAGAACAATTATGAAAATGTACTGTAATGAAAGTTATGTGAATATAGTATCTGTCTCTCTCTCTCAAATATCTTACTGAACAAATTGCATGCCTTTCCCATCTTTTTTACTGCATAAAATATTTTTTTAAATTCTATGTGCACACTAAATTGCTTCTGTTGTGTCTGACTCTTAGAGACCCCATGGACTGTAGCCTACTAGGTTCCTCTATATAATTTTCAAATTTTCACACATGTGATTTCATGTGATCCCATAATAAACCTTATCCCCCACACTCTTATACTGCCTCTTCCTCTGTCCTTCTGTCTGGCAGTCATTAGTTTGTTCTCTATATCTGTGAGTTTCTTTTTTTGTTGTTATATTCACTAGTTTGTTGTATTTTTTTGGAGTTCACATTTAAATGTTATCACTACTATTCTTTCTCTGTTTTATTTACTTTCCTTAGTAAAATGTCCTCTAAGTCCATCCGTGTTGCTGCAAATGGCAGAAAGTAATTCATTTTTATGGCTGAGTAATATTCTACTATATATATGTACATATATATGTACTATATATATGTGTATATATATATATACATATATATATTTATCACATTGTCTTTATCCATTTATCTGTTGATGGACACTTAGTTTGCTTCCATATTTTAGCAGTTGTATATAATGATGCAATGAGCATTGAGATACATGTATGTTCTTGAATTAGTGGTTTGCTTGCTGTTTTCACACACACACACACACGAGTGGAATTCCTGGGTCATATGGTAGTTCTATTTTTAGCTTATTTGAGAAACTTCTATTTGCTTTCTAAAATGGCTCATCAGTTTACATTCCCACTAATATTGTAGGAGAACTCCCTTTTCCCTACATCCTCGCAATACTTGTTATTTGTGTTCTTTTTAATGACAGCCATTCTGACAGTTGTGAGGTGTGATCCCATTGTGGTTTTGATTTGCATTTCCCTGATGATTAGTGATATAGAGTATCTTTTTATGTGCTTGTTGGCCATCTGCATTTCCTCTTTAGAAAAATATCTATTCAGCTCTGCTGCCCATCTTCACTAAGTGTTTATCAAGCACTGTGACTGTATATTTGCAGTTTGAGGTACAACAGCAAAATCAGCACAATTTTCTTTACATAATTTATGAATAAAAGATATGAGTATAATACATTCTTACTGTACATATTAGCAACTTTGACATAAGATATATTTTGTTTTTTAAGTCTAGAATTTTCATATTTTACTTCAACTAAACACTTAACAGCTTCTCTTTAATGAATCTGCATCACAGTTCTTGTGCTTTATGGCCATTATGAAGTAAAATAAAGGTTACTTGACAAAGTAGTAAGTACTGATATAGGTGACAATCAATATGATAACCAAGATGGTTACTGAGTGAGTAAAAGGAGGATATGATGGGCAAAAGGAAGGTTCATGTCCCCAGGAGGAGAGTGCAAGATTTCATCATGCTATTCACAAAGGTTCTCAACTTAAAACTTACACAATTTTTATTTATTGACACTAATGAATCATTTATTTCTTGACTTTCCGTTAAATATTTTTGTCCTGTGATTAACAGAGGTTAGTTGAAACCGAGGAAAGGAGGGACTACTGTGTAGTGTGTAGTGTGTACTGTGTACATGCAGACAAGAATAGCAGCAACAATGCAGGAACATGGTGGGAAAGGCAACTGCTTGCCATCTCATCTGAACTCTCACTCCATTGTCTATTTACCAAGAGAAATGATTTTTGCGAAAGTAAAATGATATTTTGGCCCTTTGCAAATATCACTCTCTAGTACTTCTTTGATTTTCACTTGGGAGGAAAGCTGTACAAGTAAGCCAGTCCTTACAATTGCAAGGCCCTCTCTGAAATCAGGGTGGATTCCTTTTGATGTATGGCAAAACCAATACAGTATTGCAAAGTAAAATTTTAAAAAAAGGAAAAAAAATAAAAAGAGAAAATCACCTCCAGTACCTCTACAAAAATTTAAAAAAAAAAAAAATGAAAGAAATTTGTGGGTAAGAAAACAAAAAAGGCTATACAAACTTAGCCAGCATTTATCTATCTAATTCACTCTATTTAATAGCCTAAGGAATGTCATAAAATAGTTGTACAGTCCTCTTGCTGACATATGTCTGGTTCATTTCCAATTTTCTCTCATTGTAAGCAGTTTTGTACCCATCAAATTTACCCATACATTTCTATATTCATGACTCAGTAAATCTGAAGAGAGAAATAAAAGTTTCAGACTTTAAAGAGTTTTTAAGAGAAATCACTAATTCAGCATCTTATTAACGTGTAAAGAATGTCTGTTTTTCTACCCCACTGTTAATACTGGGCTTTAAAAAAGGTTTTATTTTTTTCCCACTTTGATGGAAGAAAAGAGTAATTCTTTTCATTTTTTCTTGTTTCAATGACATTCTCTCAGGCGCTTTCTAACGGGAATGTGTGGAGTTTCCTTAAAGCCCATGGTTAGCCTGGAAGTGAAGTGATTTGAACAAAACAACTTAAAATCTCCTCCTAAAATTATATGAGTCTGGATGAATAGTTTAAGAATATGTGGTACACACATAAAATAGAATACTGCTCAGCCATAAAAAGGAATGAAATAATTCCATCTGCAGCAACATGTATGCTACTAGAGCTTATCATACTAAGTGAAATTAGTCAGACAAATACCATATGATATCACTTATATGTAGAGTCTAAGATATGACACAAATGAGCTTATCTATGAAGCCAAAACAAAGTCACAGACATAGAGAACAGACTTGTGGCTGCCAAGAGGGAAAGATATCAGGGAGGGATGGATAGGGAGTTTGGGGTTAGCAAATGCAAATTATTACGTATAAAATGGATAAACAACAAAGTTCTACTGTATAGCACAGGGAACTATATCTAACATGGTGTGATAAACCATAATGAAAAAGAATATTAGAAGTATATTAAAAACCACAAATTGAATTACTTTGCTATATAGCAAAATTTAACATTTTTAAACCAACTATACTTTAATAAAAAATGTATATGTGATTTGATTTAAAATGGGCTTCCACATATGACTTTAAATTAATCGCAGAATTCTGAGGCTGTTGAATATTTGGAAACTCTGCTATACTAAGTGATTACCAAAGTCTCCCCTATCTGTATCAGTTGGGGCTCAACCCAAAATGGTGATTAACAGGAAATATATATTTAGAAGTTTATTGTAAAGGCTGACTTAAACAGTTGAGGGGTACGACTATGGAAATAAAAAATCCATAGGGTGAGCCTTCACAAAGGCAGATTGGAACTGCTGTCTGGCATGAGTGGAAGTTGTTGGCGACAGGTAGAATTTCTTTGGGAAGCCTCAGTTATGTTTTTAAAGACTCTCAGGTGTTTAAATCAGACTCTACAAGATTATTTAGGAAATATTCCTTATTTAAAGTCAACTGATGAGAAACTTCAATTGCACAAAGTACCTACACAGTCACACGTAAATCTGTGTTTGATTGGATACATAGGGACTGCAATTGGGTTAAGTTTATACATGAAACTAACTAACTTGATCATATCTCATTTCATATTTGTGTAATCTGAGAATACAGTGTGTCTTAACATTTTTAACATTTGTCATTGCTGTATCTCTAGCTAAATTATATCATTACTAAGGACAAGTCATTTTTCTTATTAGTTTTGAATGCTAACTGCTTTGTATGTGTACTTTCTTGGTGGCTCAGATGGTAAAGCGTCTGTCTACAATGTGGGAGACCCGGGTTCGATCCCTGGGTTGTGAAGATCCCCTGGAGAAGGAAATGGCACCCCACTCCAGGACTATTGCCTGGAAAATTCCATGGGCAGAGGAGCCTGGTAGGCTACAGTCCATGGGGTCGCAAAGAGTCGGACACGACTGAGCAACTTCACTTCACTTTATATGTAATAGCCAAAATTTGGAAACAACCAAAATATGTAAATGGCTAAAAAATAGTGGTATATCTTACAATGGAACACCACTCAGCAAAAGAAGGAAGGAGCTATTGCTATAATTGGAAGGAAAGGATTTCAAGGGCACCTCACTGAGTGAGAAAAGTCAACCTCAAATGTTGCATCCCTTATGATACCACCTGTATAATGTTCTGGAAATGACTAAATTTTAGAAATGGAGAGTGAACTAATGATTGCCAGCTTTTAAGGATAGTAGAGAGTACAGAGGTGAATGAGATGATAAAAAGCTAGAACAAGGAAGCTCTTTATGGTGATAGAATACCTCTGTATCTTGTATCTCGACCTGTAGTAAATTGACCAATCTACAGATGTGATAAAATAATATAAAACTACAAATTGAATCTCTCTCAACCATTTTCACAATTTCTTGTGGATCTATAATTATTTCAGAATCAAAATGATCATACTAACCAAGGCAATCTACAAATTCAATGCAACCCCTATCAAAATGTCAATGGTGTTTTTCACAGAACTAGAACAAGTAATTGTAAATTTTCAAGGAAACATGAAAGACCAAGAATAGCCAAAACAATCTTGAGAAAGAATAGAGCTGGAGGAATCATGCTCCCTAACCGCAGACTATAGTGCAAAGTTGGAATAATCAAAGTAACATAGTACTGGCACAGAAACAGACACATAGATCAATAGAACAGAAAAAAGGAGACTCACAGACATAGAAAACAAACTCATGGTTGACCATGGAGAGAGGGAAGGAAAGAGGGGGCAACATAGTGGTAAGCGATTGAGAGATACAAATTAAAGTATAAAATTAAAGTATAAAGTATAAAGTATAAATTAAAGTATAAAATAAACAACAAGAATATGTTGTACTGCACAGGGAATATAGCAAATATTTAATAATAACTCTTAGTTATTGTTATGGGCAGTCCCCAGTGGCTCAGATGATAAAGTATCATCTTGCAGTGTGGGAGACCTGGATTTGATCCCTGGGTAGGGAAGATCCCCTGGAGAAGGGAATGGCAACCCACTCCACTATTCTTGCCAGGAGAATCCCACAGACAGAGGATCCTGGCAAGCTACAGTCCATGGGATCACAAACAGTCAGACATGACTGAGCAATTAACACTTTCACTTACTTTCATTAGTTATTATAATTATAGTTTTAAATATGATCTAGTGTTTTAGACATGAATCATGACTGGTTTGAGGCTCTTTAGTCAAGCTAACATCTAACAGCCATGGAGTCCTAATATCAACTGGAGTTCATAGTTTTGATGGATGCTAAAGAGACTGGTGTATAAAATAGATCTTCTCTGGTGGCTCAAATGGTAAAACATCTGCCTACAATGCCTACCATGTGGGAGACCTGGGTTCAATCCCTGGGTCGGGAAGATCTCCTGGAGAAGGAAATGGCAATGCAACCCACCCCAGTATTCTTGCCTGGAAAATCTCATGGATGGTGGAAACTGGTAGGCTACAGACCCCACCATGGGGTCGCAAAGAGTCGGACATGACTGAGCAACTTCACTTAACTTAAGGAGACTGGAGCCATGGATATGGGCTGGAGGGACTGTAGATGTAAGAGACCTGGAAGATGCGTGGTCGGGGTGTGAGGGGGCTGACAGTCCAGGACTTGTTGCACTTCTGCTAACCCTTTCTTTTTCTCTGTTTTCTGGAGCAGAAACCACAGGACACCATAAGCTTAAGGAACATTAACCCAAGAATTTTTAGGAATTTCTAGAAGTCAAGTGTGAGCTAGATAGAGAGAGTGAAATTCCTGGGGACCTCAGTCATAGAAAGAGCTCCAATTGTACAAGTTTTTCCCTCCAGGAACCTCACCAAGATATCATAGGAAGGATAGGAGTAAATTCTGAGAAAACTTCTCTACTTCCTGAGTAACCTGATAGAGAAAGGGGAAGAATAGCATATTGATTTTTACATTTCAAGTACTACTAACATAGTACTTGGTGCATAAGAAAATTTCAGTAAATATTTGTATAATTGAAGTACGTGGAACATTCATAATTCATCCTCAATTTCAAGAGAGGAGAATGTTTACCTTTTTTATTTACCAGTACATATTTTGTGGTGGCATATTGAAACACCCAATTGTCAGCTAATAGCTCAGCCAGAATACTCTGTATTTCCATAGCTTTATCTCCACCAATAGGTCTTTTTGTCTCTTATCATTGTTTATATATATATATATATCCTGCTCACTCAAATAGCACCCTTGCAGTAGAACTTCTTTGCTATCAGGTGTTTATGCCTGTTATAAGCTGCATCCCCTCAGGAGAGATAATATTTGATGATGTAATCAGTCTTTTACATCTCTTCTTTAAAAGAGGTAGCCAGAAAACTGCTGATGACTGAGAAGTGGCTAAGTTAAATGCCAGATCTGAAAATTGTTTAGTACTGGATCATGAAGTAAATAAAAGTAATCACATTTAAGGAGCACTACTGAGTCACAGGTCTTGATGTGAAGTGATTTAAAAACTTGAAACAAATGGCTTCCAGAGAGTCTCTTGCCATCAAATTTCCATGTGTAACTGTTTCAGACTCAGGGAAATTCCTTAGCCCTGTTCCAGGTTTCTATAAAGTCCAAAGTCATGTGTCTGTATCTCATCTGAAGAGTTTACTTCCTCTATGCATCTGGTTACCTTAATCTCACAATGTCCTGTGCATGTAACCTGGACTTAATCTGAGTGGAAACTTGGAGTGATGCTAGTTGGTAAAGTAAATTGCAATTTCACTTTACTTCCTATGTTGTAAGAAACTTGTAAATCTGGATTCAGATGATACATTTAAATCTTGACTTTGACACTGACTCTTTAACTGTCTTAGTCTCTGTGTTTCTCAACTTCATCATCTTTAAAATGGGTTATTGGCAACTATACAGGGATTTTATGTCTGGGTGTGCTAAGTTGTGTCTGATTTTTTGTGACCCCATGGACCATGGACCATGGGGTTCATGGAATTTTTCAGGCAAGAATACTGGAGTGGATTGCCATTTCCTAGGCCAAGGGATCTTCCCCACCCAGAAACTGAACCCACATTTCTTGCATCTCCTGCATTGGCAGGCAGATTCTTTACCACTGAAGCACCTGGGAAGCCCAGGGAGCTATGTGGGTCAAGGCAAATCATTTGTTATATATATTTTTTAAATATACATGTTTGAGATTTAAGAAGGTCTTTTCCAAGCTGAATCCTCTCCCCAAAGTTTTCAGTCAAAAATGCTTGGAAAATAAAAACAGTAACAGAGAGGGAAAACAAACAAAAATTACAGACTTATTCATAGTAGAGAGGTTCACATTCACTCTTGGAAGGCTGTGAAGTTGTTCTGAAGACAAACAGAAAACTTAGGGAAGTCAGTTACTTGCAGTTTCCTCCCTACCTCAACCCGCCCTCCCCCACATGCAATCTAAATTTTAGAACGAACTTGCACCAGAAAAATAGATCTGGCAGGAGCCAAGAGGAATGCTGAACTGATCACAAGTAGATCGCAAGAGAGGAAGATGGGTTCCTGCTTGGAGGAGCCAGGTTTGTACCCATTTCTCCCCTGTAATTAGGACTTGTAGGAACAACTTACACATGAAGACAAGAAGCAGGAAAACAGAAATATCAGCCTGAGTCTCTGTCTGTAAAGTAAAGGAACAACTCAGACCACATAGGGGAGTGTTGAGGGTTTTAGATCATTAGGGCAGTCCTCTTCCTGAGGACTAGGAGAGGTAGGAAGGAGATAAGGAATGAAAAATGAAAGTCCTCTAATATCTTTTGACATAGAGAGTAGGGGTAAAACTTGGCCATTCCCACAGGCAGCAGTAAAGAAGTGGACTAAAAGAAAAAAAAAAAAAAAAGGCAGAAGTACACATGGCTCTTCCCTTAGCCCACCAAGAGGAAGTTGTTGGCATGATTTTTCTAAAGCAGTTACAGTTTAAACTTGGATTGTGTACTTCCCACATTGCTTTGGCTTCTTCCACTCTTTTCCTGACTTTTTCTAGAAATAACTCTTCAAATGCACAAGCTTTGAAGAAGGGAGAGAGCCAGTTCAGGAGTATCTACTTTGGGTCTTTATCAATTAAGAGATGTTAGATAACCAACATAGGAAACTTTATCTTAGAAAACAAAATTGACTCGATTCATAGAATTGAAAGTCTAGTTTTTAGGTTTGATGTTGAGTTTAGCTTAGTCTAAGGACTAAATAATGCAACCAAGGTTTCATTTCTCTGTAACTTTTGCTTGCTTGCTCGTTTTTATTTTAAAAATTATTTCCAGTTTTATTGAGATGCACTTGACAAATAACATTGTGTAATTTTCTGTATCTTTCCACTCTGTCTTCTGTTACTTAGACTCCATGTCTTGACTTTAGGCGATTGCAGGTTCCCATCTTTCTTCCTGCTTTATGTCCTTTAGGAGGGAAAAATGAAAAAAAGAGAGAATGCCTCTTCTCAGTAAGTCTTGTACATATCCTGGGATTTTCTCTCATTGGAATCAACTTGGAACACATGCCTACCCTAAACCAATCATTATTACTAATTCTTTCCACAAAAGACATTTGAAGGGCTATTGCCAGAAGAAATGAAGAATCCATGCTGGAGGTCCTAAAACAGAGAGTTTCTTATGAAGCAATTACAGTATTGCATTTCAAAGAACATATTTCTATGTTCAGAGCACTTAAAAAGGAAAATTAGGCAGTGGAAAAAATCTCTGAGGCCAAAGAGGCCAATTTTAATAGTATCTGTTTCCTTCTCCAACCTGCCTCCCTAGTGATAGTCTTTGCTTTGTCCCCTATGTATTTTCTTTTTCTTCATACTTAAAAGGTTTAGTTTTAAAAAAGAAAGGAAAAAAAGAATAATGTGTTCATATATATATATGTTTACCAAATATATCTTAATATATTATATAATGCAATATAATATTTTATACTATTTATAAAATATATTTTAAACTATTTATAAAATATATTTTAAATATATGTGTGTATATTCAGTTCATAGGACAATTCATGTTGGACAAATCTAACCTAACTTCTCAATTACCATATAACACTGCATCATTAGGTTTTGTTAGAACACATTTAATGCTGCTGCTGCTAAGTTGCTTCAGTCGTGTCCAACTCTGTGTGACCCCATAGACGGCAGCCTATGAGGCTCCCCCATCCCTGGGATTCTCCAGGCAAGAACACTGGAGTGGGTTGCCATTTCCTTTTTTAATGCATGAGAGTGAAAAGTGAAAGTGAAGACATTCAGTCGTATCCGACTCTTAGCAACCACATAGACTGCAGCATACCAGGCTCCTCCATCCATGAGATTTTCCAGGCAAGAGTACTGGAGTGGGTTGCCATTGCCTTCTCCACACATTTAATGAGAGGGAGATTACTGTTTTGCAAAACTGCTTGCTTCCTTTCCAGACATCTCAGGTTATTAGAAGTTACACAACGCAATGCTTAAAAACCCATGCACCAAAGTTTCACCCTCTCCCCCACGATGGCTTTACAGAGATCTGGAAATAGTACCCACTGGAGCAGTTTGGAAAAATGACTTTGTCATTCCTTTGTCGACATCTTTTCAATATTTTTCCTCCCAAAATCAATCGTGGAAGGGGGATAAATGATTACAGTGAGAATTCAGGAACAAAATGTTACTTTATAATCAAAGAATTGATTGAAATCATGCATAGTGTCCCACTCAGCAGCAGTATTGGAGAAAGTCAGCTAAGATCGCTATGGGATTCCTGAGTAGACATATGCTTACTTCTGAAAGAGAGAGAATTCAGAGGATGTGCAAGAAAAGTACTCCTGCTTCTCAGAACTTCTTTGTTTAATCAAGTTTATTCTTTTCTTCCTCCCTATCTCCCTTCTTTTCTTCCTTTCTCTCTTTCTCAACTGAAGAGAAAATAACCGATTTCCTACTGTTATCTCATTTAATGTGAGGCATTTATTCTTTCCATAACAGGGAAAGACTGACTGCTAATTCATTTTTAGGTAGTTTGTATATGCATATAAGATGCAGATAGAGTTTTTTATTTAAGTGGCTGGCAATGCTTGTCATTCTTATATTAGAAACGAAAGCATGTGACTGTGTTCTGAAGTCCCAGGACTGGACCCCAATTCATCAGCATGGCACCTTGCAGATCTTTTAGGCACAGTCCATAGATCATAAGTGTTAAGGAACCCTTCCCCCATCCCTAATAAATGGCTGTAGTATTGCAGTGATATTTTTAAGGATTCTAGAGGAACTCACATTTCTCATTCAGTTGTCTTACATCAATAAGACTGTATCCCCAGTTTACACATGATCACACTGTACCTCACAAAACCCCATGCAGGTATAATCAGCATCTTTTCATAGGTTAGAAAGTCAATCTTACCAGAAGGAAGTGATTGCCTAACATAACACAGAGCCAGGAAAAATGAAACATAGATTTGGAAAAGTTGAGGAGTCAGCCTAATGAACTGAGTCAGTTAGCACTAGAGGGTGATCACTTAACACTTCATTAATGATAAAGATCAGGTCTGTCTGTGATATCGCCAGGTAGCCTTGGAATGTGTGTGTAGAAAGGGCAAGGGAATGTTTGGAGAGAAAGGGTGAAAACATATGAAAGACCTACTGTGTGCTGGTCCTTTATGCATATGCTATCTTAAAGAGACCAAGTCCTTGGAAGGAAGCATAATGATATTCACTTATGGAAATGAGAGAACTGGGCCTCTAGAGCATAGATGGCTTATCCAATTTTAATAACTTTTGCAAATATTGAGGGAAAGAACTGGGATTTGGCTTGAGGTATTTCTTCCGCCAAATGAAAATGTTAGGAAAGATGCATGAGCCAATATTTCCACCCAGAATCGTCCTCATTCTACATCAACAACATCCATCCATCAAAAATTCAAGCACTTTCTTTTTTTCAGGCTGAAATAATCATCATCTGTTCTTCTGGCAAGCTTATTAAAATTGAAATACCCTTTGCTTCAAAAATTTTGCAATCACTTTTGATT
This sequence comes from Capra hircus, assembly GCF_001704415.2. Classification (NCBI taxonomy): domain Eukaryota; kingdom Metazoa; phylum Chordata; class Mammalia; order Artiodactyla; family Bovidae; genus Capra; species Capra hircus. The sequence goes on along the minus strand of NC_030809.1, from coordinate 57,658,684 downwards.
GAGTGAGTGATTCATTTATTGCTTTATGCATTCATCAAACACACAGCCTTGTAAACTATGTAATTGACATAGAGATAAATAAAGTAAGAAGTCTTGTTCTGAAGGAAGTCCTTGTCTCTTCAGAGAGAGAATGTGTTAAAATGGCTAAAAAGGAATGCAATAAAGGAATCTGGGAGTGTGGCAGAAAAATTATGGCTGCCTAGATGACTGAGTAGATGAGCAAAAGCTTCATTAAAAAACGTCAGACTAGTGTCCTATGAGATGATTTTTAAACAGAATTAAGGAATCAATTGCTTGATGATATTAAATGCATAATACACATAGGAAACAATGAGCTGGTGAAGATACAAAGATATTTGATAAAATAAATAGCTTCCTCTATTTAGCCCCTATTCTATGCCAAGGTGTTTATGTATATTTATTCTTCATCTAACATAATGTTTACTAATCATCCTTAGAAACAAATAGATTGAGTAAAGACTCTGAAGACTCTAAAGACTCTTGGTTTAATAATTTACATGGGTTTCCATGGACGGAGGAGTCTGGCAGGTTACAATCCACGGGGTTGCAAAGAGTTGGACACGACTGAGGATATAGTCATGCAGTGATTTTGTTCTATTCTACTTTGTTTATAGTGCTTCACAGATATTGCTTCTTTTTTTTTTTTTTTTACACGTAGCAGGTTTGCAGCAATCTTTCATCCTGCATGTCTATAAGCACCAGTTTTCCAACATTATTTACTCACTTCACGTCTCTATGTCACATTTTGGTAACTCTTGCAATATCTTAAACTCTTTAATCATTATATTCATTAGGGTGGTCTGTGATCAGTGATCTTTGATGTTACTGTTGCCAGAAAAATTACTATTCACTAAAGTCTCATATGATGGTTAATATTTCTGAGAAATAAAAAATGTTAAAATTAAGGTATGTGTTTAGTGCTTTTTTGCACATAATGCTATTGCACATTTAATAAACTACAATAGAATGTAAGCATAGCTTCTATGTGCACTGAGAAGCCAACAAATTTCTGTGATGCTGCTTATTGTGGTATTTGCTTTATTCAAATGGTTTGGAACCAAATCTATGATATCTCTGAGATATGCCTATACCATCTTTTTCTCACATTCATTGCCCCCAATAAACTATAACTATGAAGAGTAAACTAGCCAATGTAAATAATAATAATAATTTACATGGAATCATAAAATAATACATTTAGAATTCAAATTCACTTCTAAAATCATGACCCTTTTACTTTTCAATACTGTCTGTTATGAAACTCCTGAATTGAGGGGATTAACATGCAAGGTGGAAACATAAGATTTACAGATGGGAAAATAAATGGCTAATAATATGAAACAGTAAATAAAAATGAATGATAAATATAATTTATAACTAGGGAAGGCAGTCATTCCTGTGGGCTAAAAATTCTCCACAAGAAAGCTAAAATTTGAACTCAGCCTAGAAAGACATTAGAAGAAGTGGCTCAGATGGTAAAGCGTCTGCCTGCAATGCGAGAGACCCAGGTTCAATCCCTGGGTAGGGAAGATCCCCTGGAGAAGGAAATGGCAACCCACTCCAATACTCTTGCCTGGAAAATTCCATAGACTGAGGAGCCTGGTAGGCTACTGTCCATAGGGTCGCAAAGAGTCAGACATGACTGAGTGACTTCACTTTCTTTCTTTCACTTTACTCACACCCTCCTTAAGTCCAATATCTCATGTCTAGAAACTGCAATAGTGCATTTACCTCTGATGATTCCTTTGGGTTGTTGGTTCAGCTCTGTAGGGGCTAAAACATGAAATAATAGTGAGGAGGTTATCTAGGGACTGTAAATTCTGGCTGTCCTTGCAACATGGAAGTGTTCTCTCCACTGCCTACCTTGCAGAAAGAGCTCATTAATTTATTAGGCAGGCTCTAGATACACTGAAGGAAAGGTAATAATGCAGACAGAGAACAGTGTGAACAAAAGCATGAGATAGACCCGCAGAGTACTATAATAGGAGAGTACATCCAAAAGTCTCTCTGGGAAGTTCAATATAAATAGATGATATTGACAATGTAGCCTGAGGTGTGTCTGTGCACAGGCTTAAATGGAGTGAATTGGCATGTGAGTTTTCTACCTTTTAAGTGTTTTTCTTAGTACTTTTATTGAGATATAATTTGCATACATAAAATTCACCCTTCATAAAATTCACTATTTTAAACTGTATAATTCAGATAGCAAATGTTGGCAAGGATATGGAGAATGCAGCCTGCCCAGTTGATGGGAATGTAATTTATTGCAGTAATAGGAAAGTTGTATGGAGATTCTTCAAAAATTAAAAAAATGGAACTACCATATCATCCAGAAATTTCACTCCTGGGTATTTATCTAAAGAAAACACTAAAAACACTGATTACAACACATACATGCACCCCTATATTCTTTGCAACATTATTTACAATAAACAAGATGTGGAAGCAACCTAAGTGCCTGTGGAAAGATAAGTGAATAAAGAAAATGTGGTATATATATAAAAGATTACTCAGTCATAAGAGAAGAATATTGATATTTGTGACTACAGAAATGAACTTGAAAGGTATTATACTAAGTGAAATAAAGTCAGACAGAGAAAGAAAAACACTTCATGATTTCACTTATTTGTAGAATCTAAAAAACAAAAACAAAGCAAATAATCAAAAATATAACAAAACATAAACAGTGTTAGAGATAAAAAGAATAAACAGGTGTTTGCCAGAGGGAGGAGAGTGGAAGAGGAAAGAAACAGTTGATAAATATTGAAAGATAAATTTTCATTTGCAAAATAATGTTATTGGTATGAAGTGTACAGTGCAGCAAATGTAGTTAATAATTAAGTGCTATTTGTGAGTGGTGACATAACTAGAATTATGCTGTTGTTGTTCAGTTGCTCAGTCATGTCCAATTCTTTGGGACACCAAGGACTGCAGCACTCCAATCTTCCCTGTCCTTCACTATCTCCCAGGGTTTACTCAAACTCATGTCCATTGAGCTGATGATGCCATCCAATTATCTCATCCTCTGTCAGCCTCTTCTCCTCCTGTCCTCAATTTTTCCCAGCATTAAGGTCTTTTCCAATGAGTCAGCTCTTCACATCAGGTGGCCAAAGTATTGGAGTTTAGGTTCAGGATAAGTTCCTTTCAATAAATGTTCATGGTTGATTTTCTTTAGGATTAAATGGTTTGATTCCTTTGCTGTCTAAGAGACTCAAGAGTCTTCTACAGCACCACAGTTTGAAAGCATTAGTTCTTCAGTGTCCAACCTTCTTCAAGGTCCAACTTTCAGATTCATACATGAAAACTGGAAAAACCATAACTTTGACTATACAGACATTTATTGGCAAAGTTTTGTCTCTGCTTTTTAATAATGCTATCTAAGTTTGTCATAGCTTTACTTTCAAGGAGCAAGTGTCTAATTTCATGGCTGTAATCACCCTTCACAGTAATTTTGGAGCCCAAGAAAATTGTCAGTCACTGTTTCCATTTATTCACCATCTATTTGCCATGAAGTGATAGGATCATATTCCATGATCTTCTGTTTTTGAATGATGAGTTTTAAGCCCGTTTCACTCTCCTTTTTCACCTTCATCAAGAGGCTATTTAGTTCCTCTTCACTTTTTGCCATTAGGGTGGTATAATCTGCATATCTGAGGCTATTGATATTTCTCCTGGCAATCTTGATTCCAGTTTGAACTTCATCCAGCCCAGCATTTCATACAATGTACTCTGCATAGACATTAAATAAGCAAAGTGACAATATACAACCTTGATAGACACCTTTCCAATTTTGAACCAGTCTGTTGTTCTATGTCTGATTCTATCCATTGTTTCTTGACCTGCATACAGGTTTCTCAGAAGGCATGTAAAGTTGTCTGGTATTCCCATCTCTTAAAAATTTTCCACCATTGGTTTTGATTCATAAGTCAAAGACTTTAGCATAGCCAATAAAGTAGAAGTAGATGATTTTTTTTCTAGAATTCCTTTTTCTATGATCCAACAGATTTTGGCAATTTAATCTCTGCTTCCGCTGCCTTTTCTAAATCCAGTTTTTACATCTGGAAGTTCTCAGTTCATGTACTATTGAAGCCTACCTTGAAGGCTTATCTTAGTGGTCAATTTGAAACGTGTAGGAATATTGAATCATTATGTTATATAATAGGTACTAACAGTGATGTAAATAAACTATATTTCAAAAACAAACAAAAAGACTTATAGAAAAAGAGATGAAATTTGTGGTTACCGGAGATGAGGGTGGGGTGGTGGGGGAGGGGATTGGATGAAGGCTGTCAAAAGTTGCAAACTTCTAGTTATAACCTACAACATGATAAATAAATTAGCACTACTGTATCTTATATATGAAATTGATGAGTTGATAAGAGTTCTCACAAAAGGATAAATTTTTTCTGCTTCTTTAATTTTGTATCTACACGAGTTGAATGTTCACTAAATTTATCGTTATAATCTTTTAATGTTGTAGGTGAGTCAAATCATTCTGCTGTAAACCTTAACATACACTAATATATGTCAGTAATATTTCAATAAAACTTCAAGAAAAAATAAAGTATACAATTCAGTAGTTTTTAAGATACTCACAGCATTATGCACCATCACCACTATTTGTAAGTGTGTATTCAGTTGCTCAGTCATGTATGACTCTTTGAGCTTCCCTTTTGTCTCAGTGGTAAAGACTCTGCCTACAATGCAGGAGACATTTGTTTGATCCCTGGGTTGGGAAGATCCCTTGGAGTAGGAAATGGCAACCCAGTCCAGTATTCTTACCTGGAGACTCCCATGGACAGAGGATCCTAGTGTGCTATAGTGGGATTGCAAAGAGTTGGACAGAATCGAAGCAACTGAGCACGCATGCACATACAGATGTAGGAGCCTTTGTGACCCCTTGTGACCCCACAGCCCACCAGGCTCCTCAGTCCATGGAGTCCTCCAAGCAAGAGTACTGGAGTGGGTTACCAATCCCTATTCCAGTGTATCTTCCTGATGCAGGGACTGAACCTACATCTATTCATCTCCTGCCCTGGCGGGCAGATTCTTTACCACTGGGCCACTTGGGAAGTTCCTCACCACTGTTTATTACCTATGAATTGTTGTAGGTTGAAGACAGAGAGTCAAGGATTTGGATAAAAAATATCAGAATACACACCCCAAATTCAAGAAAAGTGAAAAACATGTAGATATCTTTGAGGAATTTCTCCACAGACCGTGCTAATACAGACAAGGCTAAAGTCCAGGAGGAGAATAATGATTTATTTCATGTCAAGTTTAATTTCTTATCAGTGTTCATATTGTCTTTGGGACACAATACCTGGTGTATTACCTGGTATTAAATATGTGTTGAATGAATGAATATTTCATATACCTCTAGCTGGAAAATCAAACTTTGATGTATGCTTATGAGTGTTTTCAAAATGCACTCAAACTGAAGCTGAATAGGATCTGCTATATGCTTCCTCTTACTGTCCATCCTGGACCACTATTACCCACTGCATTTTATTTTGTAGATTTATCACCTACCACTATAGTTAATTTTATAAAAATAATTTATGATTTTAATTATTAATTTAACACGTCCTCCAAAATTCTTTAATAGAGTCCTAATTGTCCCCTCGTTTCCTTCTATATTCTCATGTATATCATCCTGACTTCTACTATTTTCAGACTTATTTCTTTGATTATAGACATCACACATCAGGTTGAATTTTGCTGATTCTTTTCTAAGATCTTGAGATCTTATTTCCTTAAAGCTCAGTATCTCTGGACTTGTTGATGTGGGATTCCATGTAATCCTTATTTCATGTCATTATTTGGTCTTCTTTTCAATAAATTTAGCCTTAGACTGGATGCTCACTGTTGTGGGAATTAGTTATTGAAGCTAATGCAAATATGGACTAGAGCACATGCTAGTTTGGCCCCAATCCAACATCCATCACTACCTATTTATCTTCAGTTTCAGAGAAACTTTTCAGTTGATTCAAAGGAAGATTTCCTCATCACCTGTTATTTGAGAAAAATAAAGTGTGAAACTTAATTTCCCCGGCATTCACGTTATGACTAAGAAGAAAACCAACCTCTAGATGAAAATGACCCTAGATGAAAATGACCCCAAGTAGAGCAGTGGGCTTCCCTGGTGGCTCAGACGGTAAAGAATCTGCCTGCAATTCAGAAGTCCTGGGTTCGATCCCTGGGTTGGGAAGATCCTCTGGAGGAGGGCATGGCAACTCACTCCAGTATTCTTGCCTGAAGAATCCCCATGGATAGAGGAGCCTGCTGGGCTATAGTCCATAGGGTCGCAAAGAGTTGGAGATGACTGAGCAACAAAGTAGAGCACAAAGCAGTGGAAGGAAGCTGGGTCCTTTTAATACCAATGAGTCAGCTCTAACTCTCCACATTGTGTTACATGAAATAATCCAACTTTTATTATTTAACCCCAAATTAAGGAAGTTTTAGAAACAGACCAATGCAGATATGCCCAAAGGACATAGATTTCAAATGAAAGAGCTCCAAATGGGAGCTAGATAGATAGCTCTATCTGAGGGACAAAAATAATGCAGTACTGGATCATAGCCCAAGGAATATAGTAAATATTCAGGATCCCTATTTATATAAATATGTGAAAGATTTCACAAATAAGTAAATGGGGGAGGAGAGCCAATTCTCCAAAAATAATGACAGCAAAACTATGACTAATAATTAATGTAAATATTTTCCCCTCAAAGTGGTGAAGCATAACTATATCCTTATGTGGAGGCTGCACCTAGTGACATCATGCTTAAATAGAGGGGTGGGTGAGGTAATTTTACTGTAATTTATCAACACTACCTCAGCCACGTGATCAAGGGGCATGTGAGAAGTACATGCCATGCTGATACTATCTACTCTTCAAATGATGATATAGGAATGCACTTTATCTCTGTGGTCTTCCTCTTCCAAACTATTCCCCAGTCTAACCCAAGGAGAAACACTAAACAAACCCAAATTCAGGAAGAGTCTACAAAGTTTATGATCAGTCTTGCTCTACACTGTTACGGTCATTGAAAATAAAATAATTCTGGGAAACTCTCCCAAAGAAAAGAAGTCTAAGGAGACATCATATCTCAGTGTCATATCTCAATATAACCTCACTCTGTGGGGTCCCAGAAGTGGCTTAGGAAATCTGAGCAGAATATAATCTTTAGTTAATAATCATGTGCCAATATTGTTCCCCAAAAACATCTATTTCTCCTTTATTGGTTACACCAAAGCCTTTGACTGTGTGGACTACAACAAACTGGAAAATTCTGAAAGAGACGGTAATACCAGACCACTTGACCTGCCTCTTGAGAAATCTGTATGTAGGTCAGGAAGCAATAGTTAGAACTGCACATGGAACAACAGACTGTTTCCAAATAGGAAAAGGGGTACCTCAAGGCTGTATATTGTCACCCTGCTTATTTAACTTATATGTAGAGTACATCATGAGAAACACTGGGCTGAATGAAGCACAAGCTGGAATCAAGATTGCCAGGAGAAATATCAATAACCTCAGATATGCAGATGATACCACCCATATGGCAGAAACCCAAGAAGAACTAAAGAGAGACTCTTGATGAAAGTGAAAGAAGAGAGTGAAAATGTTGTCTTAAAACTCAACCTTCAGAAAATTAATATCATGGCATCTGGTCCCATCAGTTCAGTTCAGTTCAGTCGCTCAGTCGGGTCTGACTTTTTGCAACCCTACTTCATGGCAAATAGATGAGGAAACAGTGAAAACTGGCTGACTTTATTTTGGGGGGCTCCAAAATCACTGCACATGGTGACTGCAGCCATGAAATTAAAAGATGTTTGCACCTTGGAAGTAAAGTTATGACCAACCTAGACAGTATATTAAAAAGCAGAGACATTACTTTGCCAGCAAAGGTCCATCTAGACAAAGCTATAGTTTATCCAGTAGTCATATATGGATGTGAGAGCTGGACTATAAGGAAAGCTGAGTGCCAAAGAATTGATGCTTTTGAACTGTGGTGTTGGAGAAGCCTCTTGAGAGCCCCTTGGACTGCAAGGGGATTCAACCAGTCCATCCTAAAGGAAATCAGTCCTAAATACTCATTGGAAGGGCTGATGTTGAAGCTGAAACTCCAATACTTTGCCCACCTGATGTGAAGAACTGAGTCATTAGAAAAGACCCTGATGCTGGGAAAGATTGAAGGTGGGAAGAGAAGGGGACGACAGAGGATGAGATGGTTGGATGGCATCACCAACTCAATGTACATGAGTTTGAGTTAACTCCAGGAGTTGGTGATGGACAGGGATGCTTGGCATGCTGCAGTGCATTGGTTCTCAAAGAGTTGGACAGGACTGAGTGACTTAACTGAACTGAATAAGGTTTCATTAGTTAGAACAAATATATATTAATGTAGAATGTCAATAATAGGCAAACTGAATGTGGTACATGAACACCCTGTACTACCTTTGCAGCTTTTCTCGAAATCTAAAGTTCTCCTAATTTTTTTTTAAAATAATTCAGTGTTTCCATATATTCCTGAAGGTTTCTTTTTGATCAACAAATATTCCTATTTTTAACATAATCAAATTATTTGAACTTTTCCCCTGTTATCAGTAATTTTCTTTCTGCTTTTTAATAAACTTGCCAGTTCCCCCTTCTTGATGTGAAAATATTCTCCTATGTCTTCTCCTAGAAGGCTTTTGTATTCAACTTTCATATTGAGATAGCCTGGAATTAAATTTTATGGCTGATAAGTGATCACAGTTTTTTCTGTTGCCAATATTTATTGGATCTTTGTATTTACCTCACTCTAGGGAAGGTCAACTTTAAGTTTTTTTCATGTGATATGATTTTACCATTTCTGAAGACTAAGGGAATTAACTAACAAATTAACTAACACTTCCCATCATGCTTGTAGCCAACAGGCCATCTAAAAAGGCTAACCATACACTGCTAACAAGTGAACAGTGTAATAAAGTCAATTCTTTTTTTTTTTTAATTTATTAACGTTTAGTTAATTTACAATATTGTGTTAATTTCTGCTGAACAGCAAAGTCACTCAGTTACATATATGTGTATATATATATATATATTTCATATTATCCTAATAACATTTCCAATATCAGTTTATACAGGATATTGAAATAGTTACCTGTGCTGTACAGTAAGACCTTATTGTTTATTCATTCTCTATATAATAGTTTGCATCTTCTAGTCCTAAACTCCTGGTGGATGCCTCCTCTACCCTAATCCCCCTTATCAACAATGAGTCTGTTGTCCAGGTGTGTCTAGGTCTGTGATTCTGCTTTTGTTTCATAGGTAAGTTGATTTGTATCATAGTTTGCTGCTGCTGCTAAGTTGCTTCAGTCGTGTCCAACTCTGTGCGACCCCATAGACGGCAGCCCACCAGGCTCCCCCATCCCTGGGAGTCTCCAGGCAAGAACACTGGAGTGGGTTGTCATTTCCTTCTCCAATGCATGAAAGTGAAAAGTGAAAGTGAAGTCGTTCAGTTGTGTCCTACTCTTAGCGACCCCATGGACTGCAGCCCACCAGGCTCCTCTGTCCATGGATTTTCCAGGCAAGAGTACTGGAGTGGGGTGCCACCACCCTCTCCAGTGTCATAGTTTGGATTCTACATATAAGTAATATCACATGGTATTTGTATTTTCCTGTCTAAATAAAGTCATTTATTGACTGGACTTTGGCAGTGCCCAGAGCTATTCATTCTGTTGCAAAACCGCTTCCATCCTGGAAAGGGACATGAACCAGTGCAGCTGTCCAGGCCCTTATTTGATACATTTATTTGCTCTTGAGGAAAATTGCCTTCATAAATCTTGAAAGTTTTTCATAGCATGCCCCCAAACTATCTCTCTGGTTTTACATATCATGATTCTTACCACTAGCTCATATTAATATTCTTTCCATTCTTCACAGATACTGCTCCAGTGACCTAATATTGCTTCTACCAGACAATAACCTTCCCTGATCTGGATATTGCCTATTCCATATTTTCCTGGGCTAATTTTTATTCTCCCTTCAAATTTTAAGATTAAATAATATTTGAAGAAAGAATAAGATAAATAATATTTCTTCAGAAAAGTCTCCTATAATTCATCCAAATGAGTGCATTCTCTCATTATAAGTCCCACAGCATCATTTTATTCTCCTTTGGAGCCCCATAATTATACTTGGTTAATTACTTGCATACTTATCATAGTCTATTTCTCTTAATAAATTGAGCGTTTCATGAAATAGCTGCTTCAGAATCTACCATAGAAATGAGTAGACAGATTATTCTTTAAGAACACTTATGGAATAAATGAGAAGGGAGATATTTAAACAACTGTCACTGAAACTTATTTTAAGTAATTAGTCTCTAAGGAAATATCTAAGAAAATTATTTGGGTAATTCCCTGATGGTCCAGTGGTTAAGGCTCTTCATTTCCACCTCAGGGGACATGGGTTTGAATCCTGGTCAGGGAATTAAAATCGCACATTGTGAAGGTGACAACAGAGGATGAAATGGTTGGATGGCATCACTGAGTTGATGGACATGAGTTTGAGCAAGCTCCAGGAGTTGGAGATGGACAAGGAGGCTTGGTGTGCTGAAGTCCATGAGGTCACAAAGAGCCAGACCTCACTGAGCAACTGAACTGATGCTGAACAGTGTGGCAGATAAAATAAAATAAAGTAAAATTAAATATTTTAAAAAGATAATTCTGTAAAAGAATAAGTACCTGAAACAGAAAGTGAATTTCAAAAAGCATAAGTACTTTAAAACTAAGAGGCAGTTGAGGTGTATAAACTGCTTTGAATTAGGATAGCATAGTTGAGCACAGAGATAGAACAGAAATGAGGAGAACATGAGAAGGAGATGTGGAGAATGAGGCTGAGAAGGAGAAGATAGCAAGTTTTTCCAAGGAATAGTGCTGTCTAAAAGATACTTTCTTTTATTTCTCCTCCTTCTCCCCCCTCCATCCTCCTCCTCCTCATTCTTCCTTTAGTATTCTCTCCACCTCTTCAAACTGATGCTCACATTGGAGTCTCCAACTTATGCCTTGATGCATGATGTGGGTATGGTTGCACACCAGAAATCAAAGAACAAAGCCATATCACACTACTTCCAGTCCAGGCCAATGCACAGCAAAGTGTGATGCTCTAGACACACTGATGACCTGCAACTGACCTGCTTCTATATCAGTGGAAGCAAGGACGTTGGATATTAGGTGATGTAACACCCCTTGAAATTCACAGACATCTTGGAGGGGAGAGGGTATGCCATTTCCAGACAGACAGTGAAATGGGAGCATGAACCAATTGTATCTAAAGGGTAGAGATACCCTGGCAATACTTCTTTCAAGGCCCAACATCATTTGGCCCTCTTCTCTGTCTTCTTCAGATTTTAGTAACTTCTCACCCTTCCTTATTCCCTCTGCCCTCTTCCAGGCCCCACACATTATTCTCTCTGCATGATGTGCTCTTCTAGGGAACTTCTTGGCCTTGACTCCACGTCACTCTGGCCACAGGTCAACCTAATCATAATGTTTAAAGGTATTGGCCTTGTATTCCAAATCATGCTTTTCCATCTTACCCAGTTCTGTGACCTTTAATGCATTTATTAGTATCTGACTTACAGGGTTGGCCAAAAAGTTAATTTGAGATTTTCTGTAATATGTTCCAGAAAAAACCCAAACAAACTTTTTGGCCAATCCATTATTTTATGTATTTGTTTCCTTCTGTGTTATGTACAATATACTCTACAATGACAGATACTTTTCCATCTTGTTCTCCACAGCATTCCCAGAATCTAAATAAGTTCAAGGTTAATAGTAGATCTTATGTTAGTAATTGCTGAATAAATGAAGTGATCTAGGTGTAGTTCACTTCAGTCAGTCAGTCATGTCTGACTCTTTGTGACCCCATGGACTGGAGCACGCCAGGCCTCCCTGTCTATCACCAACTCCTGGAGTTTCCTCAAACTCATGTCCATTGAGTTGGTGATGCCATCCAGGCATCTCATTCTCTGTCGTCCCCTTCTCCTCCGACCTTCAATTTTTCCCAGCATCAGGGTCTTTTTTAACGAGTCAGTTCTTCATGTCAGAAGGCCAAAGTATTGGAGTTTCAGCTTCAACATCAGTCCCTCCAATGAATATTTAGGACTGATTTCCTTTAGGATGGACTGGTTGGATCCCCTTGCAGTCCAAGGGACTCTCAAGAGGCTTCTCCAACACCATAGTTCAAAAACATCAATTCTTCGGCGCTCAGCTTTCTTTATAGTCCAATTCTGACATCCATACGTGACTACTGGAAAAACCATAGCCTTGACTAGACGGACCTTTGTTGGCAGAGTAATGTCTCTGCTTTTTAATATGCTGTCTAGGTTGGTCATAACTTTATTTCAGGAGCAAGTGTCTTTTAATTTCATGGCTGCAGTCACCATCTGCAGTGATCTTGGAGCCACAAAAAATAAAGTCTGCCACTGTTTCCAAAGTTTCCTCATCTATTTGCCATGAAGTGATGGGACCAGATGCCATGATCTTTGTTTTCTGAATGTTGAGTTTTAAGTCAACATTTTCACTCTCCTCTTTCACTTTCATCAAGAGGCTCTTTAGCTCTTCTTCACTTTCTGCCATAAGGGTGGTGTCATCTGCATATCTGAGGTTATTGATATTTCTCCTGGCAATCTTGATTCCAGCTTGTGCTTCTTCCAGTCCAGTGTTTCTCATGATGTACTCTGCATAGAAGTTAAATAAGCAGGGTGACAATATACAGGCTTGATGTACTCCTTTTCCTATTTGGAACCAGTCTGTTGTTCCACGTCCAGATCTAACTGCTACTTCTTGACCTGCATACAGATTTCTCAGGAGGCAGGTCAGGTGGTCTGGTATTCCCATCTCTTTCAGAATTTTCCAGAGTTTGTTGTGGTCCACACAATCAAAGGCTTGGCACAGTCAATAAAGCAGAAGTAGATGTTTAATGAATAATTGCATATACAAATGAAGATGTAAGGAACTGACTTGTAAGATCCTAGATGATTTGGAATTGCTCAAAGACATTGGGAATGGAAGTTGAGGGAATAATGCATTTACTTTTAATCCTTTCTGATCTTTCTTTCCTTCTCTCTTGGTCTTTTCCTGCTTCCTAGCATACCTACCAGGAATTTCAGCAAAGTGGACTGCCTCCCTGAGCATTGCACAGGAGTCCTTCAGGGGAAGGTGTGTGTGTGTGTGAGAGTTTGTGCACATGTGTGTGTGTTTAAGTCAAAATGTCTTCTAAATGACTCAGCCTTGGAGAGTCATATCAACCTCAGTAAATAAGGGCCTCGTGACTTTTAAGTGGTGGATCATTTGTGTGTCTGAACAGGAGTGAGAACCTATGATTTTCAGATGCTGCTGCTGCTGCTGCTAAGTCTCTTCAGTCGTGTCAAACTCTTTGCAATCCCATAGACGGCAGCCAACCCTCCATCCCTGGGATTCTTAAGGCAAGAATACTGGAGTGGGTTGCCATTTCCTCCTTGAATGCATGCATGCTAGTTTGAGACAAAGGTTATAGATGTAAATTGATCAGAGTCCACAGTTGGGTGACTGAAATGACCACAAGGAAACAAAGTCATATTAATTTTAGAGGTGGAAAATGTTTAACCAGGAAAGTTTACCATGGACATCACAAAATTAATGATATTAATATCATATATGCTAGCCTTCTATGTGTATGACTGAGCTCTTTTGGGCTGCTAAAAAGGAAGTAACATTTGATTTTTTAAATATCAATTATTTAAGGCAGGTATCTCTTTACCAGTGATATACACAGAGAGTTTTATTTTTACCTTTTGTTATAGTGCATTATAAAACTTACTGTTAATATTTTCTTAATTAGAGAACACAACAGCATCAAAATGATGGCATATTATTTTGACAGTTTGCTATCTTATGAGTAACAAAATTTGAACCTCAGTACAAATATACAAGTAAGCATCTTTTCTTAGTTTATGAATACTAATTGAGAAACATACATGAAAAAAACATGAGAAAAATTTTAATATATTAAAGTATTTCATTTTGCTATACTCTACTCGTAATTATTACCCAAGTAACAGCCATGAAATTAAAAAAGGCTTACTCCTTGGAAGAAAAGTTATGAGCAACTTAGATAGTATATTCAAAAGCAGCAACATTACTTTGCCGACTAAGGTCCATCTAGTCAAGACTATGGTTTTTCCAGTAGTCATGTATGGATGTGAGAGTTGGACTGTGAAAAAAGCTGAGCACCGAAGAATTGATGCTTTTGAACTGTGGTGTTGGAGAAGACCCTTGAGAGTCTCTTGGACTGCAAGGAGATCCAACCAGTCCATTCTGAAGGAGATCAACCCTGGGATTTCTTTGGAAGGAATGATGCTAAAGCTGAAACTCCACCTCATGCAAAGAGTTGACTCATTGGAAAAGACTTTGGTGCTGGGAGGGATTGGGGGCAGGAGGAGAAGGGGACGACAGAGGATGAGATGGCTGGATAGCATCACTGACTTGATGGATGTGAGTCTGAATGAACTCCGGGAGTTGGTGATGAACAGGGAGGCCTGGCGTGCTGTGATTCATGGGGTCGCAAAGAGTCGGATACAACTGAGCGACTGAACTTAACTGAAAGGCACTCCTAAGAAATATATTTCATCACCATTTATTAATGTCAATATTTTGTTTCCTTACTATCAATCAACATCAGGATTAGAGATAATTTAAACAGTTTGGTTGAATTTCACAAACATATGCAATATGTATCCTTTTCCATAATGACACATATAAATATGATCTCAAATGGTTGCTCAGTTTTTATAATTATAATTAATGAGAAAACTTGGACAGGGTTTGCAGTTATTTAAACTGCTGAATAGGAGAGAGGTAAAACTGGTGAAAAAATTTGGAAAACTAAATCAGCCCAGAAGATATAATGTTTATATATGCGAATTTTAGAAAAAGAGAATAAAATATGAAAGGGTGGCAATTATCAAAGAAAAGAATAAAAAAAAATTTGACTTAATCATGGAGAATATGAAAGTCTGGCCCAGAGATCAGCAAACTTTCTATAAAGGACCAGACAGAAAATATGATAGTTCTTTTTTTTTTTTTTTTTTGTCTCCCTTGCAACTACTCAACTTTATGTAATTAAATTTAGGAAATCTGTAAACAAATGAGCCTGGCTCTATTCCAGTGAAATTTTATTTATGGATATAGATATTTGAATTCCATGTAGTTTTTCAGTTCAGTTCAGTTCAGTCACTCAGTCGTGTCCGACTCTTTGCGACCCCTGAATCGTACCATACCAGGCCTCCCTGTCCATCACCATCTCCCAGAGTTCACTCAAACTCATGTCCATCGAGTTGGTGATGCCATCCAGCCATCTCATCCTCTGTGTCCCCTCTTCCTCCTGCCCCCAATTCCTCCCAGCATCAGAGTTTTTTCCAATGAGTCAACTCTTCGCATGAGGCGGCCAAAATACTACAGTTTCAGCTTTAGCATCATTCCTTCCAAAGAACACCCAGGACTGATCTCCTTTAGAATGGACTGGTTGAATCTCCTTGCAGTCCAAGGGACTCTCAAGAGCCTTCTCCAACACCATAGTTCAAAAGCATCATTCTTCAGAGCTCAGCTTTCTTCACAGTCCAACTCTCACATCCATACATGAACACTGGAGTCATGAAATCATTGTCTTTTTTCTTCCCTTTTAAAATGTAATCACATGTGGGTCCTAGAAAGTCAGGGGGCAAGATAAGTTTACCCCACCTATTGCCAAAGCCTAGCAAATTTGGAAAACTCAGCAGTGGCCACAGGACTGGAAAAGGTCAGTTTTCATTCCAATCCCAAAGAAAGGCAATGCCAAAGAATGCTCAAACTACCGCACAATTGCACTCATCTCACATGCTAGTAAAGTAATGCTCAAAATTCTCCAAGTCAGACTTCAGCAATATGAGAACTATGAACTTCTGATGTTCAAGCTGGTATTAGAAAAGGCAGAGGAACCAGAGATCAAACTGCCAACATCTGCTGGATCATGGAAAAAGCAAGAGAGTTCCAGAAAAACATCTATTTCTGCTTTATTGACTATGCCAAAGCCTTTCACTGTGTGGATCACAAGAAACTGTGGAAAATTCTAAAAGAGATGGGAATACCAGACCACCTGACCTGCCTCTTGAGAAATCTGTATGCAGGTCAGGAAGCAACAGTTAGAACTGGACATGGAACAACAGACTGGCTCCAAATAGGAAAAGGAGTGTATCGAGGCTGTATATTGTCACCTGCTAATTTAACTTATATGCAGAGAACTTCACGAGAAACACTGGGCTGGATCAAGCACAAGCTGGAATCAAGATTGCCAGGAGAAATATCAATAAACTCAGATATGCAGATGACACCATCCTTATGGCAAAAAGTGAAGAAGAACTAAAGAGCCTCTTGTTGAAAGTGAAAGAGGAGAGTGAAAAAGTTGGCTTAAATCTCAACATTCAGAAAACTAAGATCGTGGCATCTGGCCCCATCACTTCATGGAAAATAGATGAGGAAACAGTGGAAACAGTGTCAGACTTTATTTTTGGGGCTCCAAAATCACTGCAGATTGTGATTGCAGCCATTAAAAGACACTTACTCCTTGGAAGAAGCGTTATTCCCAACCTAGATAGCATATTAAAAAGCAGAGACATTACTTTGCCAACAAAGGTCTGTCTAGTTAATGCTATGGTTTTTCCAGTGGTCATGTATGGATGTGAGATTTGAACTGTGAAGAAAGCTGAGTGCCAAAAAAATTGATGCTTTTGAACTGTGGTGTTTGAGAAGACTCTTGAGAGTCCCTTGGACTGTAAAGGGATCCAACCAGTCTGTCCTGAAGGAAATCAGCCCTGGGTGTTCATTGGAAGGACTGATGTTGAAGCAGAAACTCCAATGTTTTGGCCACCTGATGCAAAGAGCTCACTCATTTGAAAAGACCCTGGTGTTGGGAAAGATTGAATGCAGGAGGAGAAGGAGATGACAGAGGATGAGATGGTTAAATGGCATCACTGACTCAATGGACATGAGTTTGAATATACTCCAGGAGTTGGTGATGAACAGGGAGGCCTGGCCTTCTGCAGTTGGTGTGGTTGCAAAGAGTAGGACACGACTGAGCAACTGAACCTAACTGAATATAACACAGCTCTATGGATGAATCTCAGTAGCTCTGCATCAAAATATCAATAGAAAATAAATGAGACTTAAAGGATCCTGACTACTGAAACCAAAAAAATTCCTGATCATGGGAGATTGGGATTTTCAAAAAATAGTAAGGCAACTTTTGGAAATGCTTGATCAGAGTGTCCTGTTAATTCCCAGGAAACAAAATATTAGTTGATGCATATTTACTAACTGCAAAGAGTCTTTCGGAATTCCCATAATTCAGAGTTTGTACTTTATTTTCTAAATAGTCCACTCATTTCGGGCTCTAGAATCAATCTCTCTTTTCCATTCATTCCATGTTTCATTCCCCACCCCTGTCTCAGCATCACAACCAACAAAGACTTCTAGATTCTCCATATCCTGTTCCATCATTTCTCCAGAAATGTATTTTTATTCAACAGTGAGGTTAAGGAAAATGATAGAAAGAATAGTACATAATGTCTATGGGTATTTATAGATGACTGGTCTGTAGAACACTGTTCAACCAACAGGGAGAAGGAAACAGAGTAATATAGACAGTGACATTAATAATAGATAACTTTTATTAAGTACTTCATAAATGCAGAGTATTTTCTAAGCAGTTTGCATAAATACCATTGTCTAATTCTCACAACAATTCTATAGTTATGAACATTTCCCCATATTATAAATGATAAAATTTCATTATTAAAAATAAATTGCCCAAATATGTATAGTTAGTAAATGATAGAGCTTGAAATTATCACTTGGTTTCTAGCTACCAAGCATATGCTCATAACCTACTGTGCTCTAAATATGTGAATCCACTGCAAAAGACACTAGCAAAAAGATGAATTAAGCTAAAATTAAGTAAAATTAAAAATCAGAGTTTAGTAATATTTTGAGTGCTCCATAGGCTTATGTGATTAGTGGCTACCATATTGGACAGCACAGATTTAGAACATTACCTAAAATATAGGGTAAGCCTCCTCCCAAACCAGTGCCTGATATTTGCATTGAATCTATGTAGTTTCCGTGTGAAAATAAGATCACACAAATGCACTAATACAGAATTGACTGAGTATTGTTCTCTGTTAATGCAGAATTTCTCTGTTAAGTATTCATCCATGTCATGCTTTTTGGAGGCCCCTCACACATGCTGCTGGTGAATCACTGCCCTAAAATTGCCACTATCTAATGGGAGGCACCATTAACTCCCAGGGTGCTAAAGCTTGAGAGTACCAGTATTAAATAAAATTTAGAGCAATGAGAAAGTGGAAAATACATGGAAAGTCTATGGCTTGTTCATTCTTGCCTCATATTCTGTTCAGATCATCCCAAAAGAATATTCTAGATAAAATGAATTTCAGAGTTAATATCTCTTTTACATTTTAGAATTGGTCTCCCTGTGATTTTATATTTCTCTCCCTCTCTTTTGTTTTCCTCTTTTATCAGACACACACATACACACACACACACACGTACACAAATACATGTGTTAAACCTAGAATGACCTAGAGAAGATGATTGTGTTGTTCTGAGAACCTTTGCTTGTGACTGTTCTTAATTCTGAGACACAGGTTCATGCTGGTCCAACATTCTTTATGTGAATTCTCTCTCTAGGGAGGCTCCTTGTTTCCCATGGACCAAGACTTCTGCTGAATCTTTCTCACTAAATCTCATTGAATGTGCATTGACATAGCAACGGCCAAAGCTGAAATGTCTTAGAATCAGGCTTTAGTTCAGTTCAGTTCAGTTCAGTTCAGTCACTCAATCGTGTCTGACTCTTTGCGACCCCATGAATCACAGCACACCAGGCCTCCCTGTCCATCACCAACTCCTGGAGTTCACTCAAACTCATGTCCATCGAGTCGGTGATGCAATCCATCTCATCCTCTGTCGTTCCCTTCTCCTCCCACCCTCAATCCCTCCCAGCATCAGGGTCTTTTCCAATAAGTCAACTCTTCACATAAGGTGGCCAAAGTACTGGAGTTTCAGCTTTAGCATCAGTCCTTCCAACGAACACCCAGGACTGATCTCCTTTAGGATGAACTGGTTGGATCTTCTTGCAGTCCAAGGGACTCTCAAGAGTCTTCTCCAACACCACAGTTCAAAAGCATCAATTCTTCAGTGCTCAGCTTTCTTCACAGTCCAGCTCTCACATCCATACAGAATCAGGCTTACAGTGCTTGCTGCTAAGTCGCTTCAGTCGTGTCTGACTCTGTGCGACTCCATAGATGGCAGCCAACCAGGCTCCTCTGTCCCTGGGATTCTCCAGGCAAGAATACAAGAGTGGGTTGCCATTCCCTCTCCAATGCATGCATGCATGCTAAGTCACTTCAGTCATGTCCGACTTTGTGCGACCCCATGGACAGCAGACCACCAGGCTCCTCTGTACACAGGATTCTCTAGGCAAGAGTACTGGAGTGGATTGCCATTTCCTTCTCCACTTAAAGTGCTTAAAATGATGCAATTCCTTCCAAACCCACTTAAAGAGGCCTAAGTACACTTCATTCTTACCTGGATTGTCTTTAAATGAGATTAATCATTGCATGTCTTATAGATTGCATAGTCAATACAAATGATAATTTATACTCCAGTGTCACCCACACAATCTTGGGTCTTTCTACATTGTACTTAAGTTTATTAACACCCCTTATTGTCAACCAAATGTCTTCTCTTCCTAGAAATTCCTCTACTTTCAGTTTAAGAGATTTCAGCGTTTGATTTTTTCCTTAGTTCTCCTAAAGGTACTGTTACTGAACTCAGATTTGGCTGCCTGCTGCTCAAAAATCAATGCTAGAATTGGTAGTAAAGTTAAATTTGCTATATTCAGAAGGACTGCAACTTGAGGAGAAGTTGGCCTCATGCTCAAAATCACCTCCTCACTGTTAATAAGTGAGCAATACCTTTTAAAGGGGAATTTCAAGGATATATAGGTTGGAGGAGAGTGCTATATGCATAGTAGCAGAGTGAGATCTGACAGTCATCTTGAAATCGGTCATGTGGTGGCCTTATCAGTATCATCTTGATTGTTGTAAGTACAGTTAACTTTTTGTGCCAGGGTTGGTTTGTTTGCATTTTGTTGAGGGCAGTTCTCAGATTGTATGAGATTGAAGAGTTTATGTTAAAGCTACAGTCTGGTCATCGTGTGGTTAATTTCTTTCCCTGGTGAGAGTTTCAGTTTCTGCAAAGCAGTTCAAAATATACAGCTCAGAATGTTATCTAGGGTTGTATCTGGTGATGGGTTCAAGGGTTCCCTTGATCCCTGATCAGGGAACTAAGATCCCATTTATCTCGAAGCCTAAAAATCAAAAGACAAAGAATTAATAATATTGTAACTAATTCAATAAAGACTTTTAAAATGGTCAACATCAAAACCATCTTTAAAAAAAAAAAAAGAGTCCAAAAGACTGTTTGATATATCTGTATCTCTTTTGCTGTCTCCCATACAGAGTTATTGTTACCTTCTTTCTAAATTGCATATATATGTGTTGGTATACTGTATTGGTGCTTTTCTTTCTGGCTTACTTCACTCTGTGTAATAGACTCCAGTTTCACCCACCTCATTAGAACTGATTCAAATATATTCTTTTTAATGGCTGAGTAATATTCCATTGTGTATATGTACCACAGTTTTCTTATCCATTCATCTGCTGATGGACATCTAGGTTGCTTCCATGTCCTGGCTACTATAAACAGTGCTGTGATGAACATTGGGGTACACGTGTCTCTTTCGATTCTGGTTTCCTCAGTGTGTATGCCCAGCAGTGGGATTGCTGGGTCATATGGCAGTTCCAGTCTTTTGGACTCTGTGGGAGAGGGCGAGGGTGGAATGATATGGGTGAATGGCATTGAAACATGTAAAATATCATATGCAAAACAAATTGCCAGCCCAGGTTTAATGCATGATACAGGGTACTCAGGACTGGTACACTGGGATTACCCAGAGGGATGGGTTGGGGAGGGGAGTGGTGGGGGTTCAGGATGGGAAACACATGTACACTCAAGGCAGTTTCAAGTCAATGTATGCCAAAACCAATACAATATTGTAAAGTAAAATAAATTAATTAATTAAAAAAAATTTTTTAATGAAAAGGGAACCTATGGGAGAATGGAAGAAAACATTTCCAAATCATACATCTGGTAGAAGGTTAATATCCAAAATGTACAGAGAACTTACACATTTTAATAGCAAAAATACAAATAATACAATTTTAAAATGAGCAAACATACAGATGGTCAAGAGTTACATTAAAAGATGCTTGTCACCATCATAAGAGAAATGGAAGTTAAAACCACAATGAGATATCGCCTCAT
This sequence comes from Capra hircus, assembly GCF_001704415.2. Taxonomy (NCBI): domain Eukaryota; kingdom Metazoa; phylum Chordata; class Mammalia; order Artiodactyla; family Bovidae; genus Capra; species Capra hircus. The sequence continues at coordinate 57,637,189 of NC_030809.1, read as the reverse complement.
ACATGTTAGAAAGGCTATCATCAAAAAGACAATAAATAAATGTTGATGAGGATGTGGAGAAAAGGGAACCCCGGTGCACTGCTTGTATGAATGTAAATTAGTACAGCCTCTATGGAAAACAGTATGGATGTTCCTCAAAAATTGGAAAATAGAACTACCACGTGATCCAGCCATTCCACTTCTGGGTATTTATCTGAAGAAAATAACACTAACTCCAAAACATATATACACCTCCATGTTCCTTGCAGCATTATTTACAAAAACCAAGATGTGGAAACAACCTAAGTGTCCATCAGTGGATGAAAGGACAAAGAAAATGTCACACACACACACACACACACACACACACACACACACACACACGTGAGCACTGGAATATTATTTAGCCATAAGAAATAATTGAAATCTTGCCATTCAGGATGACATGGATGGACCTTGACAGCATCATGCTAAGTGAAATGTTAGATGGAGAAACACTAATATCATATGATCCTACTTATCTATGTGATTAAAAAAAAACAACAACAAAGCTCATAGATTCAGAGAATGGATTAGTGGTTGCCATAGGGGAGGCATGGGAAGTGGGTGAAAGGTACACACTTATAAAACAAAAATTTTGTTACTGTCCAAAAAATAAATTAATTAATAAAAATTTAAAAAGAAAACTATCTATATTCCTTGAGACAGAACTAAAGGCCCCTGACTTTGTTTAATGGCTAGATTATATTATTTTGTCTTGTTAAAATATTTTTCTTTGCTTCTGTATTTTATTTATCTGATTACACTTATTTTTGGTTAAAATTTTTCTACAGACAAAAGACAGGCAGAGGACATAGTAGATTCTTTCTTGGGAAGGCCTTATAAGGTTCCTCTAGTAACCTTGTATTTCCAAAATTCAGTACCCAGCATCCCACTACAGAAAAATACCCACTGCAGCATTGCCCAGTCCATTCAACTTTGAGGTAGATAGCACTCAGATTTTGTTGCCCATGATACTTCTTTAAGGAATGTGCAAGAAAGCAGACCACCTAACCTGCCTCTTGAGAAATCTGTATGCAGGTCAGGAAGCAACAGTTAGAACTGGACATGGAACAACAGACTGGCTCCAAATAGGAAAAGGAGTACGTCAAGGCTGTATATTGTCACCCTGCTTATTTAACTTCTATGCAGAGTACATCATGAGAAACGCTGGACTGGAAGAAACACAAGCTGGAATCAAGATTGCCAGGAGAAATATCAGTAACCTCAGATATGCAGATGACACCACCCTTATGGCAGAAAGTGAAGTGGAGCTAAAAAGCCTCTTGATGAAAGTGAAAGAGGAGAGTGAAAAAGTTGACTTAAAGCTCAACATTCAGAAAACAAAGATCATGGTATCTGGTCCCATCACTTCATGGGAAATAGATGGGGAAACAGTGGAAACAGTGTCAGACTTTATATTTGGGGGCTCCAAAATCACTGCAGATGGTGATTGCAGCCATGAAATTAAAAAGACGCTTACTCCTTGGAAGGAAAGTTGTGACCAAACTAGATAGCATATTCAAAAGCAGAGACATTACTTTGCCGACTAAGGTCCGTCTAGTCAAGGCTATGTTTTTTCCTGTGGTCATGTATGGATGTGAGAGTTGGACTGTGAATAAGGCTGACCACTGAAGAATTAATGCTTTTTGAACTGTGGTGTTAGAGAAGACTCTTGAGAGTCCCTTGGACTGCAAGGAGATCCAACCAGTCTATTCTGAAGGAGATCAGCCCTGGGATTTCTTTGGAAGGAATGATGCTGAAGCTGAAACTCCAGTACTTTGGCCACCTGATGCGAAGAGCTGACTCATTGGAAAAGACTCTGATGCTGGGAGGGACTGGGGGCAGAAGGAGAAGGGGACAACAGAGGATGAGATGGCTGGATGGCATCATGGACTCGATGGACGTGAGTCTGAGTGAACTCTGGGAGATGGTGATGAACAGGGAGGCCCGGTGTGCTGCGATTCATAGGGTCGCAAAGAGTCGGACACGACTGAAAGACTGAACTGAACTGAAGAAAGCAGAAGAAGCATCCGAAGAGTAATAATAATAATGAGATAGTGAGTCCTTCATGTGTGTACTGGCATGGCCTGGACTAGTGTGAAAGAGTCCATAGAAACTAAATGCTTGTAAAGGTATAATTCTCCCCTGGATGCACTGAGTGAACAGGTGACACATCTTGCAGTTGTATTACCCATAGCTGACAAGGGTTGACTGGAATCCACAGGAGTCATTAAAAGAAGCCAGGGTTCTAGTAGCTGTTTGACAGCAAGCAACTGAGACAAAAAGAAAAATGCATCTCATAATGAAGACAAGGAAATGCAGTTTGCAAAAGTATCATCAGTGAGAAAATACAGAAAATGGGGATGACTTACATTGGAGAGAAAAAAAATAAAAAGTAATTCACGAGATAACGTATGAGTGGAAGTGATATGTGTCAGACATTCAAGGAATATTTTTTCTTTTCTTTGCCTCATAGTGAAACCATTTCTGGAATATATAGTTTCTCTTCTCATTTTACAAAAAAAAGAAACTGAGATTCAGAAAGACCAAATAATTTTTCCTAAGATTCTGCAACCAATGAGCACTGAAACCAAAATAGGCATCACATTTTCTAAACCTCAGTATTCATTCCTTCTTTACTGTCCACTGTTGGAACTATTGCAAATATATTTGTAGACCAACAGTGGAGTGAATATATCAGTTTCATCTCATACCTGATAATAATAACTCATTTTGTGCATATTTTACAATGGCTTTAATCTTCTATAGACATAAATATTCTTGAGAATCCAGAGATCAATTTCTCTCCAGACAAATGTACCTATGTGCTTGCATATACACCAATAAATTGCATACAGTTTTCACATGCCCTGAAGCCCATCCCTGAACCATGAGGAAGGCCATGATAACTATCTCTCTCTCTCTTTTTTAAATCTACTTTTACTTTTTCTTCAGCTGTTATATTAGGTGTATCATCATCCTAAGCTGTGAATACTGAGACTCTGAAATGTTAAATGATGTTCAGAAATGCACAATTCTGACCCAACTGGTAATAGAATTCACTTCTATCTCTTTACAATAAAACACTCTGTACTTTCTACTGCTTTCTATTGCAGTTACTAAGAGCAGTGTTATTTAAATATTTCTAGCTTGGGGAAAATGTGCATGTGGAACATGTAGCATTTTATAGAAGACCACAAAATATTGACTAAATGAGATGATATCTTCTCCTGGATTTACAGATGGATAAATTTCATACCTTAAGAGAAGATATGAAACATTAAAGTCAGAATATTTTATGGGTTTTTGTTCTATCTGAAAATGTCATTCAATATTAGAAAAAAACTATCAATGGCTTAAAAATATTAACCTAGATAACTAATACATGCACATGGCTTTATCTTGGTTATCCACATTTCCCATGTTCATATTCATTTCCGTACATATTTTTGCTAGGATGTTGAAGAGGAAACCAATACAAAATAATCTAAAAGCATTAAAACATTATTTTAGATATATAAGGCATTAGTTAAGTTGAATGGTTAACATATATTAGGTACCTGCTATACAATAAACTGGATCATGGAAAAAGAGAGAGAGTTCCAGAAAAACATCTATTTCTGCTTTATTAACTATTCCAAAGCCTTGGACTGTGTGGATCACAACAGACTATGAAAAATTCTGAAAGAGATGGGAATACCAGACCACCTGACCTGCCTCTTGAGAAACCTATATGTTGTCAGGAAGCAACAGTTAGAACTGGACATGGAACAACTGACTGGTTCCAAATAGGAAAAGGAGTACGTTAAGTCTGTACATTGTCACTCTGCTTATTTAACTTATATGCAGAGTACATCATGAGAAACGCTGGGCTGAAAGAAGCACAAGCTGGAATCAAGATTGCCAAGAGAAATATCAATAACCTCAGATTTGCAGAGACACCACCCTTATGGCAGAAAGTGAAGAGGAACTAAAAAGCCACTTGATGAAAGTGAAAGAGGAGAGAGAAGAAGTTGGCTTAAAGCTCAGCTGTCAGAAAACGAAGATCATGGTATCCGGTCCCATTACTTCATGGGAAACAGATGGGGAAACAGTGGAAACAGTGTCAGACTTTATTTTTCTGGGCTCCAAAATCACTACAGATGGGGATTGCAGCCATGAAATTAAAAAACACTCCTTGGAAGGAATGTTATGGCCAACCTAGATAGCATATTCAAAAGCAGAGACATTACTTTGCAAATAAAGGTCTGTCTAGTCAAGGCTATGGTTTTTCCAGTAGTCATGTATGGATGTGAAAGTTGGACTGTGAAGAAAGCTGAGCACTGAAGAATTGATGCTTTTGAACTGTGGTGTTGGAGAAGATCTCAAGAGTCCCTTGGACTGCAAGGAGATCCAACCAGTACATTCTGAAGGAGATCAGTTCTGGTGTTCATTGGAAAGACTGATGCTGAGGCTGAAACTCCAATACTTTGGCCACCTCATGTGAAGAGTTGACTCATTGGAAAAGACTCTGATGCTGGGAGGGATTGGGGGCAGGAAGAAAAGGGGACAACAGCGGATGAGATGGCTGGATGACATCACCGACTCGATGAACATGAGTTTGGGTGAACTCTGGGAGTTGATGATGGACAGGGAGGCCTGGCGTGCTGCAATTCATGGGGTCACAGAGTCGACATGACTGAGTGACTGAACAGAACTGAACTGATACAATAAACTGTGGAAAATTTTGAAAGAGATGGGAATACCAGACCACCTGACCTGCCTCTTGAGAAACCTATATGCAGGTCAGGAAGCAACAGTTAGAACTGGACATGGAACAACAAACTGGTTCCTAATAGGAAAAGGAGTACGTCAAAGCTGTATATTGTCACCCTGCTTATTTAGCTTACATGTAGAGTACATCAGGAGAAACGCTGGGCTGGCAGAAGCACAAGCTGGAATCAAAATTGCCAGGAGAAATATCAATAACCTCAGCTATGCAGATGACACCACCCTTATGGCAGAAAGTGACTGCTACTGTGAAGTCACTTCAGTCGTGTCCAACTCTGTGTGACCCCAGAGACGGCAACCCACCAGACTCCCCCATCCCTGGGATTCTCCAGGTAAGAATACTGGAGTGGGTTGCCATTTCTGTCTCCAGTGAATGAAAGTCAAAAGTGAAAGTGAAGTCGCTCAGTCTTGTCCGACTCTTAGCGACCCCATGGACTGCAGCCTACCAGGCTCCTCCATCCATGGGATTTTCTAGGGAAGAGTACTGGAGTGGGGTGCCATTGAAAAAGCTTCTTAATGAAAGTGAAAGAGGAGCGTGACAAAGTTGTCTTAAACTTCAACATTAAGAAAACTAACATTACGGCATCTGATCCCATCACTTCATGGGAAATAGATGGGGAAATAGTGGAAACAGTGTCTGACTTTATTTTGGGGGGTTCCAAAATCACTACAGATGGGGATTGCAGCCATGAAATTAAAAAAAGCTTACTCCTTGGAAGGAAAGTTATGACCAACCTAGAAATCAGAGACATTACTTTGCCAACAAAGGTCTGTCCAGTCAAGGCTATGGTTTTTCCAGTGGTCATGTATGGATGTGAGAGTTGGACTTTGAAGAAAGCTGAGTGTTGAAAAACTGATGCTTTTGAACTGCAGTGTTGAAGACTCTTGAGAGTCCCTTGGATTGCAAGGAGATCCAACCAGTCCATCCTAAAGGAGATCAGTCCTGGGTGTTCTTTGGAAGGACTGATGCTGAGGCTAAAACTCCAATACTTTGGCCACCTCATGCGAAGAGCTGACTCATTGGAAAAGACCCTGATGCTGGGAGGGATTAGGGGCAGGAGGAGAAGGGGACGACAGAGGATGAGATGGCTGGATGGCATCACCGACTCGATGGGCATGAGTTTGGGTAAACTCCGGGATTTGGTGATGGATAGGGAGGCCTGGTGTGCTGCAATTCATGGGGTCGCAAAAGTCAGACACAACTAAGCGACTGAAGTGAACTGAACTGATATGCTAGCCTCATTAGATTCTGGGGATAGAAGAGGTAAAAGTACCTTCATTGGTCTCAAGTGTTTTATGGTCTTGTAGAAATCTGCAAGAAAGAGATATGGGCATATAGATAAGAAAAAGATATGTTTAGTCCACTTGTTGCTGAGGTGATGATCACTGCTTATAGTAAAAGTGACATTCCCTGCAGGCTAATGTAGGGAGACAAGATGACCAGCTGAAGAAATATTATCCTTGTGGTGAGAGACATAGCACTACATTGGCATAGAGGAATTCCTGTGGAGAGAATCAGCAAAAAAAAAAAAAACAAACAAAGGACTACATTTAACACTTCTCATCAATTTATCCTACCCATACACTAGTTTCTCTTTACATATGTTACCATATATGATACCATATATGAGATTATTTCAGTGGAAAATAGTACTCATCAATACATGTGGCCACAGAAAAACATATGGAGAAAGATCCTGAACAGTGTCCTGTGTGACTGAGTAATGAGATTCTTCATCCTCCATTCTCTTCATCCCCCTGTACTCCTCTTTTACTCTGCCTTCCCTACCCCTTCCCTCTTCCTCCTCCTCTTTTCGTCCTTAGTTTCTGCTTCTACTCCTTCTCCCATTACCTTTATAAAGGTAATGCACTCTTTTTAAATTTTATTATCTGATTTTCTTTCAGCCTATTAATTTATTTATTTGGCTGAATCAGGTCTTAGATGCCACATGCGGGATCTTCATTCTCTCATGCAGGATATTTTGTTGTGGTGGGTGCATACCCAGTTGCTCAGCCTTATCTGATTCTGAAACCATGGACTCTAGCCTGCCAGGTTCCTTTGTCCATGGGGATTCTCCAGGCAAAATACTAGAATGGGTTGCCATGCCCTCTGCCAGGGAATCTTCCCAACCCAGGTACTGAACTCAGGTCTCCTGCATTGGAGGCAGATTCTTTACCATCTGAGCCATCAGGGGAGCCTGAAAAATACAATGAACACCAAAAATTCTTGCTACTTTTGCTGCTTTTATTTTATTTCTTATTTTTAATATAAATTTATTTATTTTAATTGAAAGTTAATTACTTTACAATATTGTATTGGTTTTCCCATACACCAACATGAATCCACCACAGGTATACACGTGTTCCCCATCCTGAACCCCCCTCCCTCCTCCCTCCCCATGCCATCCCTCTGGGTCGTCTCAGTGTGCCAGCCCCAAGCTTATGTCTTCTCTTTCCCTTTTTTGCCCTTGCTCTTTCCTCCTATAGTTATGGGTACAACTTTCAAAATTACATTATAGACACCTTCACACTTCACATTTCACACAAAAATACATCAACATGTAACTGCTGAGGACAAAGCCATTTTCCTGAATGATGACAATGTCAGTTAACAAATGAGGTTAACTTTGGTAAATAATATTACCTGATAGACAGTCTGGTACCATTTCACCAGTTGTTGCAATGGCTTGCTTTACAGCAGTCTTTACTGGGGAAGAGTTGTTCAAACTTGGAGAACCTCATCTACTTTTGCTCACCATAGTCCATTAGTCTGGTTTAATGTGCAACTGTCCTAACACATTTATGAGTTGGCCAATTTTCTTGTGGAGTGTTTTACATTCTGGATTTACCTCATAATTAAATTCTACTTATATCTTTTGTTGCCATAGTATGTGCTTCATAAACCAGTGTACATCAGAAAGCACACAACTTCAGTTTGACTCATTATTGATAATGTTAAGATAGTGCCCTTGGATATGATAGAGTAGTATCCATTAGATATCTCCATTGAAGATGTACCTGTTTTTTTCCCAATCATAAACAAAATTTGAGGTGATACTTTGAGCCTCTCTAAAATTATTTGGTCCCCAAATCTTTCACCCAATCTTTTAATATCAGATGATAAAGCTTGCTTAAATGAATGATTACAGCAGAGGTGTAAAATGGTGATTATATAATTCCATAATTTCATTTATACTAAGTAGCTAGCATTGTTTGGTAAGGAATTATATTCTGACCATTTGTTCTTTTCTTTACTATCTCTATGGACTCATATTTTAATTTTTTATATTTTGTTTATTTCCTTATCCTTTGAAATTCTTATGTTGTCTGAATTTTGGTGACTTGGAACCATTTTGTGACTCTCTTTTTTTTTCCATGCAACTACCACATTCTGAACAACTCTAATGGTTAGGTACAACAATACGTTCCAAGGCCACTGTATTATCCCCAACACATACCTGGAATCACCACTTTCTCCAAAGAAACCTGATAATTTTGGGTGTGTGACTTAAACCAAGATTTGAGCACTAAGTGTACTCATGGACACTGGAATTCCTTCTAGTCTCTTTTCAGTGACTTCCTACTGACCCTTCCAATTCCAGTCTTCCTCCAAGTTTGAATCTCTTCCTTCCTCTAGGAGAACACTGTTGTTGTTGTTTAGTCCCTAAGTTGTATCTGACTCTTTGTGACCCCATGGACTGCAGCACATCATGCTTCCTTGTTCTTCACTATCTCCAGGAAGTTGTGCAAACTCATGTTCACTGAGTCAATGATGCCATCCAACTATTCCATCCACTGTTGCCCCTTCTCTTGCTGCCCTCAGTCTTTCCCAGTATCAGGGATTTTTTCCAATGAGTTTGCCCTTCTTATCAGATGGTCAAAATATTGGAGCTTCAGCTTCAGCATCAGTCCTTCCAATAATTCAGGGTCAATTTCTTTTAGATTGACTGGTTTGATTTTCTTACTGTCCAAGAGACTCTCAAGAGTCTTCTTCAGCAACCACAATTCAAAAGCATCAATTCTTCAGTGCTCAGTCTTCTTTAAATCCAACTCTCACGTCTGTACCTGACATGTCTTTTAATTTCATGGCTGCAGTCACTGCCCACAGTGATTTTGGAGACCAAGAAAAACAAATCTGTTGCTGTTTCCACTTTTCCCCATCTATTTGCCATGAAACAATGGACCAGATGCCATAATCTTAGTTTTTTGAATGTTGATTTTTAAGCCAGCTTTTTAACTCTCCTCTTTTACCTGCATCAAGAGGCTCTTTAGTTCCTCTTCACTTTCTGCCATTAGACTGATATCATCTGCATATCTAAGGTTGTTGATAATTCTCCCTGAGAATTATCTTGATTCCAATTTGCACTTCATCTAGCCCAGTATTTCACATAATGTACTCTGAATATAAATTAAATAAGCAGGTGACAATATTGATGTACTCCTTTCCCAATTTGGAACCAGTTCATTGCTCCATGTCCAGTTCTAACTGTTGTTTCTTGATCATCATACAGGTTTCTCAGGAGACAGGTAAAGTGGTCTGGCATTTCCATCACTTTAAGAAATTGATCCACACCGTCTAATGCATTAGCATAGTCACTGAAGCAGAAGTAGGTGGCTTCCCATAATTTCCTTGCTTTTTCGATGCTTCAACAGATGTTGGCAATTTGATCTCTGGTTCCTCTGGCTTTTCTAAATCCAGCTTTTACATTTGAAGTTCTCAATTCATGTACTGACAAAGCCTAGCTTGAAGAATTTTGAGCATTATGTTGCTAGCATGTGAAATAAGTGCAATTGTACTGTAGTTTGAACATCCTTTGGCATTGCTTTTCTTTAGGATTAGAATTAAAACTGAACTTTTCCAGTTCTGTAGTCACTACTTAGTTTTCCAAATTTGCTGGCATGTTGAGTGCAGCACTTTAACAGCATAATTTTTTTTAGGATTTGAAATAGCTCAACTGGAATTCCATCACCTCTACTAGCTTTGTTCATAGTAATGCTTCCTAAGGCCCACTTGACTTCACACTTCAGGATGTCTGCCTCTAGGTGAGTGACAACACCATTGTCATTATCCTAGTCATTAAGACCTTTTTTTTTATAGTTTGATGTAATCTTGGCACTTCTTTCTAATCTCTTCTGTTTCTGTTAGGTCTTTACCTTTTCTGTCCTTTATTGTCCCCATCTTAGCATAAAATGCTCCTTTAGTATCTTCAATTTTCTTGAAGAGATTTCTAGTCTTTCCCATTCTATTGTTTTCCTCTACTTCTTTGCTTTGTTCACTTAAGAAGCCTTTTTTACTCCTTGCTATTGTCACAAATTATACATTCAGTTGGGTATATCTTTCCCTTACTGTTTTGCCTTTCACCCCTCTTCTTTTTTCAGCTATTTGTAAGGCCTCCTCAGACAACCATTTGCCTTCTTGCATTTCTTTTTCTGGGGGATGATTTTGATCACCATCTCCTGTACAATATTATGAACCTGTGTCCACATTTGTTCAGACACTTTATGCCTTGAATCTATTCATCACTTCCACTCTATACTCATAAGGGATTTGATTTAGGGTCAAATCTAAATGGCCTAATGGTTTTCCCTACGTTTTTCAATTTAAACCTGATTTTGCAATAAGGAAAGGATGATCTGTGCCACAGTCAGCTCTAGGTATTGTTCATTTTTAAAATTTTTACTTTATTTTACTTTACAATACTGTATTGGTTTTGGCATACATTGACATGAATCCACCACGGGTATACATGAGCTCCCAAACATGAACCCCTCTCCCACCTCCCAGCCCACATCATCCCTCCGGATCATTTCCATGCACCAGCCCCAAGCATCCTGCATCCTGCATCAAACATAGACTGGCGATTCGTTTCTTACATGATAGTATACATGTTTCAATGCCATTCTCCCAAATCATCCCACCCTCTCCCTCTCCCTCAGAGTCTGAAAGTCTGCTCTACACATCTGTGTCTCTTTTGCTGTCTTGCATACAGGGTCATCATTACCATCTTTCTAAATTCCATATATATTGTTCTTGCTGTCTGTATATAGCTTCTCCATCTTCAGCTCCAAATAATATAATTAATCTTAGTATTGACCATCTGGTGATGTCGATGTGTAGAGTTGTCTCTTGTGTTATTGGAAGAGGGTGTTTGCTATGACTAATGTGTTCTCTTGGCAAAACTCTGTTAGCTTTTGCCCTGTTTCATTTTGTACTCCAAGGTCAAATTTGCCTGTTACTCCAAGTATCTCTTGGCTTCCTACTTCCAGAATATCAGTGGACTTCAACATGGATCTGTCTATCAGTATCTATCTATGTATCTCCTATAATATACAAAAATGAATAGTTTAAGATTTATGATAACCTGACCTCTAATAACATGAAATCTAGTAAAGTTTTCTATGTTTCAGCAGTGGGTCCTTTGACTATATTCCACTAATGGTGAACAATAGGAAGAATCTGTTCAAAAGTTAACACTGAATGACTCTTTTTATTTGTACTTGTGCTATCATTCAGACACACAATTGCAATTCTTTTTCAATATTAGGAATTTCCTTATTGATCACTTTTCATTTAACTTTTTAACAAAATAATTCAAGATCAATATGGTTCAAAAGTCAAGGGCGTAAAAGTGTATGGTGAGAGAAGTTCACTCATTACCTCTGCTCTACCCTCACTCACCTAGTTGGTGGAACCATTTCAATATTTCATGTCTTATCCTTTTGTGTTTATCTTTGAGAAAAAAAAAAAGTCTCCCTTTTTCTTACACAAAAATCTTTATATGTATATGTTTGCATGTGTGCTTGTTATCTTTATCCCTGGTGGCTCAGATGGTAAAGCATCTGCTTACAAGGTGGGAGACCTGGGTTCAATCCCTGGGTCAAGATGATCCCCTGGAGAAGGAAATGGCAACCCACTCCAGTACTCTTGCCTGGAAAATCCCATGGACGGAGGAGCCTGGTAGGCTACAGTCCATGGGGTTGCAAAGAGTCGGACACGACTGAGCCACTTCACTTTCACTTTCACTTTCATACCTAAATTACTATCAGCTAATATAGATATTATTCCTCATTCCTCATTCTTTTATTTTTTTTCCTTCCTCCCCCCCCCTTATTCTTTTAACAGTGCAAATGTATCATAGTTTATTTAGCCAATTTCCTACTGATGGGAATTGTTGGTTTTTGTAATATTTTGCTATTTGTGATATGCCACAATGAATAGCTTTCTGCATCTGATGCTTCATATTTCTGAAGGTATATTTTCAAGGTAAATTCCTGGAAAGAGCAGTGCTTGGCAAAAGGATTGTTGAATTTGTGGCATTATAAAATACTCCCAAATCTTCTTCCTTAGCCTGACTTTACTTTACACCTGCATCAGCACTGTAGGAGAATGATGGGTTTCTATACGAAAATCCCCAACAGAGTGTTGTCAAGTCTCTGAGCATTTGCCATCTGATAAGTAAGAGATGGTCTCATGTAGCCATCACTCACAAGTGCTTAAATGAATGAAATTGAACACATTTTTATCTTTAAAGTATTTGTATGTTTTTTCTTCTAAGTTTTCTGTTCACATTTTCCCCACACTTTTTCCTACAACATTTTGATTTTTTTTTTTTGATTTTTTGTTGTCCTTTTAACAGTCCTTTATGTATTTGGAAGCTGGCTTTTCATATTTAGTGTAAGTTGAAAAAAAAATTTCCCGCTATATGCCATTTTTCTTTTCAACTTTGCTTATGTTTATACATACACACAGAAACTTTTCTACATAGCCAAATGTATCAAATTGTTAAAACTATTTCATAGAAGTTCCAGATCATTTATAACATACAAGTAATCTAAATGGATCTCTAAATTGGAGGCGTTCAGCTTGTACTTTAAGACAGCAGGAACATACATTCAGGTAAGTGGATGGGCGCTTAGAGCAAATGTCTCTCCTGTGCTTAAGAATGGGAAGGATGAACAGGCTTGTGCAAATGAGATCTTTAGTATGTTAGAGCAGTGTTAACCAAACGTAGCAGCACTCTGTGCATAGTAAGAGTTTGTAAATGATAGTAATGTAAATTAGATCATTAAGATGGAAGACAGATCTTGTGCGCATCTTAAAATCAAGGACCCAGGCATTCATCTTTTTAGTGCCTACAAGTCTAGCAGCTGGAAAATGCTCCACAAATATTTTCAGAAGCCAATGAATTTGATATAAATTGGAGCAATAAGGAACGATCACAACAATGGAGTAAAAATATTAACAGTACTAATTTAGATATATCCTTGTGCATGCCGTTTTAAGTAATTCTGTTTTCTTGAATGTTCAATACAAATTTCACTGGAAAAAAAAAAAAATCAATCACTGTGTTAATTCAGACTGGCCATGCAGGCAACAGGGCTTTGTTCTGTTAACAGTAAAATATCTCTCAAATGGATGAGGGCATAAGAATCAGAGAATGTTACTGTTTTGCTTTATTCACACAGCACTGAGCATCTTAGATACCTACAAGAGACTGTCTCTGCATTCTTATGGATTACTAACAAATCGTCTGATCTCTAGAGAAATGACTAGTCACATCCATTTTGATCTTGCTTATATCTTCCTTGCCATTCTCTGAAAGATCAGGCTGACTTTCTGAAGACAAATAATAGATAGGCCCACTCCTGGGGAACATAGCATCTTGTTCTCAAGTGCTCACAGGGGAAACTTTCACAGGAATCTTTTTTTTTTTTTTTTTCCCCTTCTAAAACCCAGTGTTTGGTTTTTGAAATAATGAGAGGCTGAACTTTTGTTCAGTTGTTGAGTTTCCTTTTGGGAAAATGCATGCATTCTTGAATAGCTGGACCTAAGATATTTCAAGATATAATCAGCACAAATACAAATATATGCCAGCCCAGATCATAAGCTGGAAAGAACAGGCAACATCTCCCTGCCAGACCATTGCTTTTGCTCCTTCTCTGGATAGTTTCTTCCTAATAGACTGCTGGGCTCAGCTACTTCTTATGTCCTCTCAGCATGCATCACAGAGAATAAACATACGATTACCCAGTTCTGACAGCCTCAACAAAGCACATCAGATGATTCTTTGTTCCTTTGAGAGTGTTGAAGAGGAAGCCCTATGTGGATGACTCAAAATGTCACTCTCAAGTAAAAGGAGAAAGGGATAAAAGAGAAAGCTGTTAGCAATCCTTGTCAATACAATGTCCACATTTATAAACCCTAACCTTAGCAGATCAGAATCCATTTCACCAGACCATACTATTCAGGCATTAAAATGGAAGGAAAGAGAACAGAAAGAGGACATTGATCTTTTTGGAAGCACACTTCTTCTATTAGCATGGACTACAATGGCACCCCACTCCAGTACTCTTGCCTGGAAAATCCCATGGACGGAGGAGCCTGGTAGGCTGCAATCCATGGAGTCGCTAAGAGTCGGACACGACTGAAGTGACTAACAGCAGCAGCAGCATGTTGTTAGAGAAACAACCCTCATTATGTTTCCCCCCCCTACAAAGTAGAGATTCAAGCACAGTTGCACTAATAAGAAGCTTACTGATTTGATATCTGTTATTTTCATGATTGTTACACTGTTTTATTCTGTGCTATATCCCTGATTTGCTTCCAAGTTGATGCCCATAAATATTTACTAAGAGGATTTCTGGCCGTAAGTCTTAGATCTGCAGCATCAGCAACAGTAGAAATGCAGATTCCTGGGCCCCCCATCAGAAATGCTGAATCAAATATCCTAAGTAGATTTTTTGATGATGGCCATTTTGACTGGTGTGAGGTGATATCTCAGATTGCAAGTTTGGGATTGATATGTACACACTGCTGTATAGCTGCAGCAACTGATGGGATAAATCTCCAAAATATAGAAAACAGACAAACAACCCAGTAAAAAAAAAAAAAAAAAAAAAAGGGTGGATATAGAGATGGCCAAAAAGGACTAATTAATAGAGAAATGCAAGCCAAAGCTATCTCACATTGTTCAGAACGGCCATAATCAAAAATATCTACAAACAAAAAAATCTGGAGAGGGTGTGGAGAAAAGGGAACACTCTTACACTGTTGGCGGGAATGTAAACTGATAAAACCACCATAGAGAACAAGATGGAAGTTCCTTAAAAAACTAAGACAGAATTACCATATGACTTAGCAATCCCACTCCTGGGCATATATCTTAAGAAAATCATGATTCAAAAAGATACATGCACCCCAATGTTCATTGTAGCACTATTTACAATAGCCAGGACATGGAAGCAAGCTAAATGTCCATAAACAAAGGAATGGATAAAGAAGATGTGGTACATATATACTATGGAATATTACTTAGCCATAAAAACAACAACAAAATAATGCCATTTTGCAACATGGACCTAGAGATCATCATATTGAGTAAAGTAAGTCAGACACAGAAAGACAAATATCATATGATATTACTTATATGTGGAATCTAAGACAAATAAATTTATTTACAAAATAGAAGAAACATCACAGATGTAGAAACAAACTTATGGTTACCAGGGGATAAGCATGGGGAGGGATGAATTGGGAGATTGGGATTGACATATATGTACTGATGCTGCTGATGCTGCTTAGCCACTCAGTCATATCTGACTCTGTGACTCCATGGACTGTAACCCACCAGGCTCTTCTGTCCATGGAATTCCCTAGGCAAAAGTACTAAAGTGGGTTACCATGCCTTCTGGGGAATTTTCCCAATCCAGGGATTGAACCCAGGTCTTCTGTATTGCAGGCAGATTCTTTATCACTGAGCCACCAGGGAAGCCCCATATACACACTACTATATGCTAATATTAATATTAAATAGGTGACTAATAAGGATGTACTGATTAGCACAGGGAACTCTATTCAATACTCCATAATGGCGTATATGGGAAAATAATTTTAAAAAAAGAGTAGATGCATAACTGATTAATTTTGCTGTACACTTGAAACTAACGGAACATTGTAAATCAACTCTACTCCAACAAAAATTTAAAAAAAAATAGATAACCAACAAAGAGCTACTCTATAGCACAGGGAATTCTGCTCAATATCCTGTACTAACCTAAATGGGAAAAGAATTTGAAAAAGAATGGATACTTGTATATACATAGCATAATCACTTTTCTATATACCTGAGACAAACACAAGATTATTAATAAACTACATCCCAATATAAAATATAAAAAAGAGAAATTCTACGTGAAGCCCAGAAATCTGTGTTTTAACAGGTCTTCCAGATGATGTTGGGGGCTTCCCAGGTGGCACTAGTAGTAAAGAACACACCTCTCAATGCAGGAGATGTAGGAGACAAGGATTCTATCCCTGGATCCAGAAGATCCTCTGGAGAAGGGCATGGCAACCTACTCCAGTATTCTTTCCTGGAGAATCTCATGGACAGAGGAGCCTGGTAGGCTGCAGGCCACAGGGTCACATAGAGTCAAACACAACTGAAGTGACTTAGCATGCACATACCAGGTGATGTTGATGCATGCTCAGGTGTGAGAGCACGTGTTTACTAAAAGAAAAAAAATATAAGGAGGAAATAGAGTGGGTAGACGCTGGTCAAATTAGGTTTTTAAAGTGATAAGTTTGTACTCCTTTCAGGCACCAGCTCTTTAGGAAGCAATCCCTCTGTCTGCTACCAGCTTGCTAGCTAGGTTAGTTGTTCCTTCCTGATTATCCAGCTGCAGCACTGCCTTAACCCAGGCACTATTGATTCTTTCCTTACGTATTCTGACTTCCATTAACAGGTCATCTTGACAATTCTATTAATTTCTGTAGTCTCAATGATAGCACAGTTCACAGAGCACAGTGGGAACAGGTGCTTGTTGTACAAATAAGTCTATACAGTGTTCCTTTGCAAATATGAATGTCTACAGTCATATCCCCTATTTTTGATGAAGGAGTACATCAGTGAATGAGAAAGGCAGAAAAAGGAGTGTCCTTTAGAATTATTACATAAAAATAAGAATATTCCAATATATATTTTTCTAAATATTACAATTGAATTTTATTTTTATTTTGAATATTTATTTACTGAATTTTATTTTTTCAATTCTTTAATTTTTTTATTGAAGTATAGTTGATTTACAATATCATGTTAGTTTCAGGAGTATAGCACAGTGATTCAGTTATACATTTATCTTTGAAATGTGCTCTTTTCTAATGGTCATGTATGAAATACATAGAATCTTGGAGACAGATTCTTCCTTTACATATGTGGAATAGCACAAAAACTTTGTTGACAAATAATACACACTGTATTGTTTTTATGGGAATATCATAACAACATACCACAAAGAAGGAAACTTAAAAATTTCATGTATTGTCTCACAGTTTTGGAAGCTACAAGCCTGACATCAAGATGCTGTCAGAGTTGGTTCCATCTGAGCCCATGAAGAAGGGATCTGACACAGGTCTCTCTCCTTGTCATGTAGGCATTTGTTTTCATGTCCACATGACATTCTCCCTGAATGCCTGCCTCCAAATTTCCCATTTTAAACACACCACTAGTTATATTATTGAACTCAAATTCTGTTGCTCACCACTCAAAAACCAATAAGTTGAGAGGGAAATATATATAAAGGAAATATGCTTTAATCGGCAAAGCCAGCAGCCTAGGGAGAAGGTGGACTCATGTCCAGAGACTAACTCTGAAGATGCTGCTAGGCTAGGACAGTTTTTAAATGAAAAAAAAGGGAAGAATCTCGGTGAATCATAGAGGTAGGAGGTTTGATTCTGTATCCTTTTCCATTGTGTGCAGACTGGCTGATTCTCCAGATGTTATCTTGCTAATTGACCTGCCTGTAGGATTCATTGTGTGTTTGTGTGGGGGGATGTGTGTGTGGCAGGGGCAGGGAGGATTGGGGGTAGAAAGCTAGGCATTTGTTTGGACTGCTTCATTCTTCTTTTTAATCTAGGAAAAGAATCAACAGGTTAGACAAGGCACAGTGTGTACATGAGTCAAGAGTTAGGTTAAATTGTCTTGTGATCTCATTCCTATAATCAAAGTCTTTTAAGCTTATAGGGGAACAGAAATGAACAGAGAAAGGGCAAAAGAGCTGTTTTCAGCTGTCTTTTATTAGGGCCCCCCTAAAAGCTTGGTTTCAACTTGATTAACCTCTGCAAAGATCCTATCTCCAAATAAGATCACATTCTGAGATACTGAGGATTAAGACCTTGACATATGAATTTTAGAGGGACACAGTTCAACTGATAATGTATCCCAGCTGTTCTCATGCTCTTGAAGTATACATGGCCTGAGAAGAAGCAAGTAACAAGACTCAGAGTCTGGTGGGGTTCCTATTAAAATTTAATGTTTAATGACAAAGCCAGGCTCCAGGATAGTCTTAGCTGCTGTTACTTTGCTTGTTCTGTATGTCCATACTAGACCTGATGCTATGCCACTTCCAGCTTAAAATGCACTTCTTGTTCACAGTTTATAATTTCTAAAATGCATCTTACATTACAATGAGATGTTCATTATGATGAAGTATTTATTTTTCCTTTGGAAAACTTATTACAGTTTCAAGAGTGCATCTCAAAATCATCATTTTAGAATCAATTGCCATAAATCCTGCTGTTCAATGAGAACCTATTAAGCATTAGATTGTAGACACGACTTCATAAATCTTAAATCAGTTCTATAAGGTTTATGTATCTCCAATTTGTAAATAGGAGCAAGGATCTGCAGGCATTTATAAGCTCTCTGAAGGTTACACACAATCAGATGGCAAAGCTGAGATCTGAAACCAAGTTTGTTGAATGCCTTGGGCCCTTCCGTTATATACAGTTCTAATAAGGTAGAAGTGATTGTTTTGGTTTGTTTTTTTGTTTGTTGCATTTTGCTGATTGTGTTCTGTGAAAGTCTGTGACAGAGCCCAGCTTCGTTCAATATATGGGCAAGCCTATTTGCCTCCAATGTCCTTTTGGTCAGAGAAGCATCCGGTGTCCTGCAGAATTTACATTTGTTCCTCAGATCACATAATTATCAATTTACTCTCTTCATTGTCTTTATTATATAGTACATAATGCTGTCATAATGAATAAGATTGTCCTCATTAAATATTCTTCCATTTATACATTTTCTCCCTAGTGAAACTAGAAATCTCTTACAATCAGGAATTGTGCCGTGCATTTTCTGCACCCATGGTGTCTTATGGGCTTCTTGGGTGGTGCTAGTGGTAAAGAATCCACCTGCTGATACAGCAGACACAAGAGACCTGGGTTGGGTAGATCCCTTGGAGAATAAAAGGGCAACCCACTCCAATATTCTTACCTGGAGAAATCCCATAGACAGAGGAGCATGGCAGGCTGTAGTTCATGGAATTGCAAAGAGTCAGACATTACTGAGCACTTAGAAGGAGCAACATGGTATCTTATGAAACACAGAGAAAACAAAAATGAAAAATAAAAGCAACATATAGGTACTTAATAAACGTTCATTTTCTATGCCAAGATTTAAAAAGCCTTCTGAGATAGTGGTTTGTCACATAGGTAAACCTGATAACATCCTAATATGCTAGTGTAATATACTCTGTGTAACATGCATATAGATGAATGAAGATCATCTGAAAAATGTTCTCCACTTTTATTAGGTTACTCAGAGGTGGCAAAACCTGTCCAAGTGCTGCCACTCCTTATCCATGTCACCTAAGACAGACATTAATAGTTGATCTTGGAGTTTTTTTACTGCTGGGCTCAGATGCAGACTCTTGACAGTTTTGCAATACAACACTGTAGGAAATCACCACCAATCTATTAGAGATGACGTAGAAAATGAAACCAATTTGACATCTTGTCTCACTTACCTGTTTTTTTTTAATTTATTTTTATTGCAGGATAATTGCTTTACAATGTTGTGTTAGTTTCTGCCATACAATGAAGTGGATCAGTTCCATTTACATAGATCATCTCCTCTTGAGCCTGCCTCCCAACCCACTCTAGGTCATCACAGAGCATGGAGCTGAGCTCCCTGTGCTATACCTCAGTTTCCTACTAGCTCTCTATTTTAACACAAAGTAGTGTGGAGAAGGCAATGGCACCCCACTTCAGTACTCTTGCCTGGAGAATCCCATGGACGGAGGAGCCTGGTGGGCTGCAGTCCATGGGGTCGCTAAGAGTCGGACACGACTGAGCGACTTCACATTTACTTTTCACTTTCATGCATTGGAGAAGGAAATGGCAACCCACTCCAGTGTTCTTGCCTGGAGAATCCTGTGGACAGAGGAGCCTGGTGGGCTGCTATCTATGGGGTCACACAGAGTCAGACACGACTGAAGCAACTTAGCAGCAGCAGCAGCAGCAGCACTGTGTATATGACAATCCTACACTTTTATTTCAAATCAGAAAGAGGAAAACAAATATCATGTATTATTGCATATGTGTGGAATCTAGATTGATGGTACACATAAGCCTGTTTGCAGGGCAGGAATAGAGAGGCAGATGTACCTGTTGTTTGGATAATGCAGTAGAAAATGCAGAGCATTTAGGAAGAAGAATCATTGAATTAGAACGTGGTCAGCAGATATTTGTGACCTGGAAATCTCCCAAGTGACCACAATTTAAACATTCTATTGATTCAGCTCCAGTAAGCTTAACCCTGATTTTAAAAGTATACCTGTGTGACACCATGGATGGACCTGGAAGGTAAAAGTTCAGACAGAGAATGACAACTATTGTGATTTCACTCACATGTAGGATATTTTTAAAATAAATGAATAAGTAAAACAAGATAAAAGTAAACAGATACAGGGAGCAGATAGGTGGTTATCAAAAGAAAGGGAAGTAGGGAAAGGGTAAAATGGGTAAAGGGGGTTCATTATGCAGTGATGGATAGAAACTAGGCTTTTGGTGATGAGCCGGCTGTAGTGCAGGTAGAAGCCAATAGTGATGTTGTACAGATAAAAACTTATACAATTTTAACAGTCAACATTACCTCAATTAAAAAGCAAACTTGGATATGCCACATGTTCAGTTTGAGTTAGTCCAATGAGCAAATACTACTGTTAAAATATTAAAGTTCTATATACCCATTAGGACTGCACATGGAACAACAGACAGGTTCCAAATCAGGAAAGGAGTACATTAAAGCTGTATATTGTCACCCTGATTATTTTACTGACATGCAGAGTACATCATGAGAAATGATAGACTGGATGAAGCACAAGCTGGAATCAACATTGCCGGGAGAAATATCAGTAACCTCAGATATATAGATGACATCAGCCTTACGGAAGAAAGCCAAGAAGAACTAAAGAGCCTCTTGAAGAAAGCAAAAGAGGAGAGTGAAACAGTTGCTTTAAGTTCAACATTCAGAAAACAAAGATCGTAACATCCAGTCCCATTACTTCAAGGCAAATAGATGGGGAAACAGTGGAAACAGTGACAGACTTTATTTTTGGGAGGGCTCCAAAATCACTGCAGATGGTGATTGCAGCCATGAAATTAAAAGACACTTGCTGCTTGGAAGAAAAGTTATAACCAACCTAGACAGCATACTAAAAAGCAGAGACATTACTTTGCCAACAAAGGTCCGTCTAGTCAAAGCTATGGTTTCTCCAGTAGTCATGTATGGATGTGAGAGTTGGACTATAAAGAAAGCTGAGTGCTGAAGGATTGATGCTTTTGAACTGTGGTGTTGGAGAAAACTTTTGAGAGTCCTGTGGACAGCAAGGAGATCCAACCAGTCCATCCTAGAGGAAATCAGTCCTGAATATTCTCTCAAAGGACTGATACCAAATCTGAAACTCCAATACTCTGGCCACCTGATGTGAAGAACTGACTCACTTGAAAAGACCCTGACGATGGGAAAGATCGAAGCAGGGGGAGAAGGGGACGACAGAGGATGAGATGGTTGGATGGCATCACTGACTCAATGGACATGAGTTTGAGTAAGCTCCAGGAGTTGGTGATGGACAGGGAGGCCTGGAATGCTGCAGTCCATGGGTTCACAACGAGTCAGACACGACTGAGTGACTGAACTGAACTGAACTGAATATACCTAATAAGGATGCATGATTATCTCCACTTGTTCTTTCTACATAGTTATTAATTGAAATACAATTATATTGTAAATTTATAATAAAAATAAATTAACAAATAAATATTACAGTAGTGTTGAAGGAAGGAAAAATTGGTTCAGAAGTTACCCAAGACAAACTTGGTCTGTGACACTCTGCTCTTCAGGAGTCCATCCTTCAGGCTTTTATAAACTATTCATGCTGACTCTTCCCCAAGTCTCTTGTTTCCCAGTTTAATCATAAATCCCAAGGAAGGGGTCCAGATAATGGTCTTTTTAAAATAGCTCCCCAGGTGATTTCAAATGTTTGAAGTCAAAATATTATATATTTTGTACTAACTATGTTGTTGTTTAGTCGCTAAGTCATGTCCAACTCTTTGTGGCCCCATGGACTATATATAGCCTGCCAGGCTTCTCTGTCAGTATGGGATTTCCCAAGTAAGAATACTAGAGTGGGTTGCCATTTCTTCTCCAGAAGATCTTCCTGACCCAGGGATACAAACCCATGTATCTTGCATTGGCAGGTGGATTCTTTATCTCTGAGCCACGAGAGAAGCCCTTATAATAACTCTAAATTGAGTGTGACTTTTAAAAATTGTGAATCACTATATTGTACACCTGTAACATATATAATATTGTATATCAACTATAATTCAATAAAAAACTCAAGAAAAAAAAAGAATAGCAAGTTCAAAAAAACAAATGAACAAACAAACTCACAGAATTCTATGACAAAAAATTTCATCTGCTTTTACAAAGTAAGTTTATAAACATTTTCACATAACAACCCTTTTAGCTCCCTCTGTGAAAAGATAATAATGTAAATTAAAGGGACAAAAAATGTTTATTTTGCTATGCTATTGTTCAATTGCTAAGATATGTCCAACTCTTTGTGACCTCATGGAATGCAGCATACAAGATCCCTTACAAGAAATGCAGTAGCTCATCATAGTCAACAAAAGAGTCCAAAATGTAGTACATTGTTCAGTTCAGTTCAGTCGCTCAGTCATGTCTGACTCTTTGCAACCACGTGAACCACAGCATGCCAGGCTTCCCTGTCCATCACCAACTTCCGGAGTTCACCCAAACCCATGTCCATAGAGTCGGTGATGCCATCCAATCATCTCATCCTCTTTTGTCCCCTTCTCCTTCTGCCCTCAATCTTTCCCAGCATCAGGGTCTTCTCAAATGAGTTAGCTCTTCACATCAGGTGGCCAAAGTATTGGAGTTTGAGCTTCAGCATCAGTCCTTCCAGAGAATATTCAGGACTGATTTCCTTTAGGATGGACTGGTTAGATCTCCTTACAGTCCAAGGGACTCTCAAGAGTCTTCTCTAACACCACAGTTCAAAAGCATCAATTCTTCAGCACTCAGCTTTCATTATAGTCCAAATCTCACATTCATACATGACTACTGGAAAAACCATAGCTTTGATTAGATGGACCTTTGTTGGCAAAATAATGTCTGTACTTCTTAATATGCTGTCTAGGTTAGTCGTAACTTTTCTTCCAAGGAGCAAGTGTCTTTTAATTTCAAGGCTGCAGTCACCATCTGCAGTGATTTGGGAACCCCAAAAAACAAATAAATAAATCAAATCTGTCAGTGTTTCCACTGTTTCCCCATCTATTTGCCATCAAATGATGGGACAAGATGCCATGATCTTCATTTTCTGAATGTTGAGCTTTGACAACTTTTTCACTGTCCTCTTTCACTTTCATCAAGAGGCTCTTTAGTTTTTCAGTTTCTGCCATAAGTGTGGTGTCATCAGGATATCTGAGGTTATTGATATTTCTCCAGGCAATCTTGTTTCGAGCTTGTGCTTCATCCAGCCTGGCATTTCTCATGATGTACTCTGTGTATAAGTGAAATAAGCAGGGTGACAATATATAGCCTTGACATACTCCTTTCCCAGTTTGGAGCCAGTCTGTTGTTTCATGTCCAGTTCTAATTGTTGCTTCTTGACCTGCATACAGATTTCTCAGGAGGCAGGAAAGGTGTTCAGGTATTCCCATCTCTTTAAGAATTTTCCACAATCTGTTGTGATCACATAGTAAAAGGTTTTGGTACAGTCAATAGCAGAAGTAGATGTTTTTCTGGAATTCTTGCTTTTTTGATGATCCAACGGATGTTGGCAATTTGGTCTCTGGCTCCTCTGCCTTTTCTAAATCTAGCTTGAACACCTAGAAGTTCACAGCTCACATACTGTTGAAGCTTGGCTCGGAGAATTTTGAGTATTTCTTTGGTAGTGTGTGAGATGAGTGCAATTGTGCAGTACTTTGAGCACTCTGACATTGAGTTTCTTTTGGATTGGGATGAAAACTGATCTTTTCCAGTCCTGTAGCCCCTGCTTAGATTTCCAAATTTGCTGACATATTCAGTGCAGGACTTTCATAGCATCATTTTTGGAATTTGAAACAGCTCAATTGTAATTCCATTACCTCCACTAGCTTTGTTCGTTGTGATGCTTCCTAAGGCCCACTTGACTTTGTATTCCAGGATGTCTGGCTCTAGGTGTGTGATCACAATATCATGATTATTTGTGTCATAAAGATCTGTTTTGCACGGTTCTTCTATGTATTGTTGCCACCTCTTCTTAATATCTTCTGCTTCTGTTAGGTCCATACCCTTTCTGTCCTTTATTGTGCCCATCTCTGCATGAAAAGCTCCCTTGGTATCTCTAATTTTCTTGAAGAGGTCTTTAGTCTTTCCCATTCTATTGTTTTCCTCTATTTCTTTGCATTGATCACTAGGGAGGGCTTTCTTATTTCTCCTTGCTATTCTTTGGACCTCTGCATTCAAACAATTGTATCTTTCCTCTTTTCCTTTGCCTTTTGCTTCTCTTCTTTTCACAGCTATTTGTAAGGCCTCTTGAAACAACCATTTTGCCTTTTTTTTTTTTTTTGTATTTCTTTTTCTTGTGCATGGTCTTGATTACTGCCTCCTGTATAATGTCACAAACTTCCATCTGTAGTTCTTCAGGTACTCTGTCTATCAGATCTAATTGCTTCAATGTGTTTCTTGCTTCCACTGTATAATTGTAAAGGATTTGAGTTAGGTCATACCTAAATGGTCTAGTGGTTTTCCCTACTTTCTTGAGTTTAAGTCTGAATTTAGCAATAAGGAGTTCATGATCTGAGCCACAGTCAGCTCCCAGTCTTGTTTTTGCTGACTGTATAGAGCTTCTCCATCTTTGGCTGCAAAGAATATAATCAATCTGATTTTGGTATTGACCATCTGGTGATGTCCATGTGTAGAGTCTTCCAAGCCATCATAGCTGAAGTAATTTACAACTAGTGCATTCCTGATGTTTGCCTCTTTATAAATTGATAATTTTAATCCACTTTCCACTATCTTTCCCTTCTCCTTGAAATGCTTTGATGAATATTTTAGCTTGAAATTAGAAAAGGCTACCAATTAAGGGGTTCTCCCTTCCCCTTCTTCATGCTGGTTGATAAACTTTTACCAGAATGTAATACTGCCAGAGGAGGAATTGCAAATTTTGTAATGCAACCCAGAAACATAGCTAGGGCAATGAGTGGTGATAGTAGATGCCAGAGAAAGAAAATAGGGTAAATAATGTTGACATTATTCTGCCTATTAATATAAAATAGGATTTATGTTAGGTCTAGTGACTCCTTAGCCTTGGGTTACCATTTTCCTGTTTGTATCCAGAAGGATCCCAACAATTTCTTGAAGTTGAATTTATACAGCCTCTAAGAGATGTGACCTCTTACAGCCAGATCCATCTATATGGAGGCTACTGGTCCAACTTCAGAGATTCATAAAGTTCATGTCTCCATCACTTTGAAGATGCACTATATAGTCCTGGGATTTGGAATCAGTCTAAAGGCAAATCTCAGGTCTGATTCTAGCTACTTGATATGACAGTTAATAAAATATCTCCTCACAATTCTCCAGGAAATTCTTCAAGTGAAGTACCCAACAGCTGTGCAGTTTTTGAGGTATAGCACCTGGTCAAGGAGATTTAAGCCTAATGCAGGGATCTGACAGATAAACAGACAAGCACTCAAGGTTAAGTGCCTGATATAGAAAAGTGCAAGATCATTGATGGATGCAAACAAAGAAAGTTTTTTCAGCGAACATTAACACTACCCTAGTTTTAGCAGAGAAAAAGTCAGTGGCTGGACATTCTGGGCAGTCTGCACTTCAAATGCCGATACCCTCAAATCTGCATCCTTGGAACAATATATATTAACAATTTTGCTCAGGACTGAGAGACTCAGTAGGCATGAGTTGCTGAGTTAGCCTCTCCATGGGACCATGAAGCTTTATTCTTCGCATTGCTGAAGTACAAACTGGTGAAGGCATGAAGACTTTATTTCTTTGCAGAAAATGACCCTGAAAAGAAAGGAAATGCTAATGTTTGCAGTAGCAATGAAGAGAGACGGATGATTCTTAGCCAGAAAATAGCTTTATAAATAACTTTGGTTTTATATTTATAGAACTATTTAGAGTTGATAGGGTTCAACTACATTTTTACTTATATTTACGGCATCTAGGGTTGGAATTGCGGGCTACAGTGTATGCAAATTGGGGGAATTTAGGATATTGTAGAACATTACTTGTGAATGACCAGGATCTGCTCATTTCTGATCATTATGGCTAAAGTATAAAGAAAATCATACACTGAAGCTCAACTCCCAGCAGTGCAGCTTGTTCTGATGTATTATTCCCCTCACTAATATCACAGCTTCTGTGATGGCTGGAGGCACACAGTGGAAAACAGAGAAACGCGGCTGGGCTCACAAGCACATACCATGATGACATTTTACTGTTCTTCATGCTTATACCTCTTGAATGAAACTAAAACTAATTTTCTGAAAATAAATAGCCATTTACTCAAATGAGTTATTTAACAAAAAAACATTTTAAATTTTAATGTGTCATCATGCAAATTCTCATTGTTGTTTCATGTTGGTTATTCAATGAGACTCATGACTTGTTTGATAGATGATACAGGATGAAGCCTTTGAGCAGAAATCTTTATGTTACTGGTAGAACAGCAACTCCTCAGTTCTTGTCCCCTTGAAGGAAAAAATTAAATCAAGAGACATAGTAGAGTTTCAAGCAGTAGGAGTTTCTTAAGCAAAGCAAAACACACTGTCGAGAAAGGAGAATAGGCTCTCTGGAGACCAGAAGCAGCCCCACAGTGAGGGTAAGGTTCATTTTTTCAGAGTAGTGAAAACTCCTCTGTGTCCTGTGTCTTTTCACTGACAAGTTGATTGATGGCTTAAGATTATATAATTTTTCTCCTTGTGGAAAGGCACTTACCATTAACACTGAAGCAAGACCCAGGGGGAAGGGGGTGGGGGTGGAGATGAGTTTGGGACCCCGAGATAATTCATGTAAATAGGACATAATGAACCCCAGGGGCATTCACTGTCACCTTTTAGTCTTGATGTACCAATGCTGGTGCTGGTGGTTTGGAAAACCCCTGTTGGGTTTTGATATCTTGTTTGGGCTTGATAAGAGTGGCAACTTAGCAGTCTTGATCACAAAATGGTGGCTCTCTGGGCATGCTCTGGTCACAACTTCAAGATGGGGCAGGGAAAGATGACCCATCCAGGATGGGGTGGGACCTGCTCATGTCTGATTAACAGCCTAACATTTATAACTGCCCTCATTTTCCCTACTGAGCACTGAGGAGATTAAAACTGGTTTCCAGTCCCAAGGTTTGAGGTCAATTTGTGAGGTTATTATATTGTGCCAGCTGGGGTCCCTGAGGCTGAGATAGATTGTGGGTGACAACTTCATAAAACAGAAATGAACCATGGGACAAGGGTGAGAAGAAAAGAAGTCGAACACTGACAGAAAGGAGGGTGAGGGAGATACGAGTGTGTGTGTGGATTTAGAATACAGAATGAAGTACTCATCTCTCTGAATTTTGCTTTTGCATATTCAGGGGCTGAAACCCTGTGTAGGGTTTTCTCTTGCTACATTGGAGTGAGAGTAGGGGTTTGGTGAGTTTAACTCAACATCATCTCACTCTTAGAGTTCTTAGACTAAGATGCTGGAAAATGATCTTTTTGAGAAATTGTAATACTGGATTTTATAGAATTTGCTCCCAAATACTAGCTGCTTATAGAACTCTATTTTCCCTTTTTGGAAGCACAAAGTACTCCCTATTGTGTTCTGTCCCTTGTAGTTTGGTGTGGAAATGGAACCAAATTGTCTCCAGAGAAACATGAGTGTGAACAATACTTGCCAATTCCAGATATGGTTCAGAAGAAACCTTTCAGAGGTACACCTTGGTAGTGTTTCCTCCTGAGGATAGGATGCCAACACTGAGACATGTGAGGGGAAGTTAGAGTCATCAACAGGAGAGACCCTGAATTGCTTAGTTAAGTGCAGGCACCTGTAAAGCCTGTAAATCCACTTTGGACTATTATGTGAGGGGAAAAAACAGACTGCTGCTGTATCTGAGCAAGAACACACTAGGGTTGATTTCTAGCAGCCATTTCACCATGCTGGTGATGCTTCGATTGACTCTCAGATCCATAACAGGACCTTCCGTGCCCTGCTGTGCACCCAGGGAGCCTATGTCCATAGACTGCACCCCCTGGACACCTTTGCCCTTCAGCTTTTGGTGGACTTTAACCAACAGGGTATAATAGCAGCAAATTAGAAGATGAGAGAATCCAGCAGGAGATACGCCAAGAGGAGAAGGGAGGAGGAAGGTGTTTATCTTCATTCTCCTTGGTTTTTCTCTGGTAGCTACTCTAAAGCAGCTACATCTCTCACTGTATGAAGGTGACACCAAGCCTTCCCTTGTCCTTCAAACCAAGAGTGCCCCCAGATTTAACTGTCACTAATACCTGGGTAAGTTGCCATTTTTCTTTGTTCCCTCAGTCCTGCCCACACCTTTGTAAATAGGTTTTTCCTTTAAAATCTATTCATTTAAACTGTGTTGATCAGGATATCTATTCCTTCTGCCACTCTGGCAGATAACAAACTCTGTTACTATCTCATTTTATAACCATACCCTTTCTGGATAATGTCCCTCAACCCTTTATTGATGATTTCCAGAGAAATATATAAAAGGAATTATTTATTGTCTCTTGTTAGGCTCACCATGAAGACTGTGCAAATGAAGGCCCAGAGAAGGAAATGGACTTTCCCACAACATTCATCATCTTAAGCACAGAACCAGGCCTCTGGCTGAAAAAGAGTGAGCATGAAGAGGAGAACGTTCTAAAGAAAACAACAGCAGAATTGGAACTAGAAACATCATAGTACTTTTCCTACTGACATTTCTTTGTCTGGATGGCTGGGAAGGGTCACCTTGGGAACATTCCCTGCCATCTGTTCTCAACCAGTTAGGAATTAGATAGGAATGTTGGCAAGAAGTGTGTTGGGAGCTCATCTTAGACCTTGGAACCTGAGCTTCCCATTGTGAGCCCTCAGGTTTTACTCAGAGTCCCCAGATTCTCCATTGATCTTTAGGGAAGATGTGCCTGAAATCAACATGTGGGGTTGGCCTAGATCCCCCCAAGGAGAGAATCTCCTCTTGACATTATGGCAATAGAGACATAGCCACCATCTTCATCAATAAGATTCACAGATGGAACCTGCTTTGGGGAAGTCTGAGAGCTGACCCAAGGCCGTCCTGGTTAGCTGGGGGTTGAGGGGGAGGGGATGTAGGGTCCCCAGCCATTGTAGAAAGCTGCAAGCAGATAGAAGAGCTTGAAACAGGAGTGGAAACCCCATGCTGTAGCTCTCAGAGAAATGTGATTGCTTTCTCTCTCTTGACCTTCCTCACCATCAGCTTTATATTTCAGGGACACCAGAGCATGGAGAGGTCAACGTGACCCCTTAGAGGGTCTTGGCTGAGAATTTTTACTGCCTTCTCTCCTAAATACCTGATTTTTCTAGTCTTATTTCCCTGACAATTTCAAAATAGCATTCAAAGTAATATCTGGGAGAAGGCATTGTGGATTCTTTGGGGGGCAGGGTCTGTAATTTATGAGGCTTTGTGTCTCTGGCACCTCCACCAGGTTCTGGTAGGTAGCAGGTATTCATAGAATATTCACACTCCTAATGCAACAAATGAATATTGTTGAGAAGTCCCAAGATATCGGGAGGCAGGAACTAATTTTAGTGTACGTTTTCCACAAATTGTGAGTTTTAAAACTTGGAAGACCACCTTTAGGAAACTTAAGAAAAACAATGATCAAATACCCTTTTTCAGGAGATTTTAATGCTATGATAAAAATACATTCCATTGCATTTATAGGGCTAAAACTACAAATTTCTGTGGTGTGTCAAATTGTGAGAAATTATATTACAGCTAGTATGTCAATTACTTAGCCATGGAATTAATCATCAGATATTTCTTTATTCTTATTTTATATCTTTGAAATTCCAAATACTGTGAATTCCATGCTCCTTTACAATGTTTAACAGATAATTCTGTTTTAAGTGCCCTCCTATCCCATTACAGATCACCTACATTCTACACTGTTCATCAGAATTTTTGTTTTTAAATATTCACCAGATTGTATCATCTAAGCATTAACAAACTTCAGAAGCTTTAAAAAAAATTATAACTCATCTTCCCTGACCTCTTTGATCCTTCTAAACTTCAATCTAAGAACATAATCAAACAAGTGGCCCACTCTATTAGCCCTGTCTTCTGTTGTGGTTCACTTGTTTATCTCCCTTTCTCTCTGGAATTGCCCTTTGAAAAAATTCCAGCCCAATCTCATCTGAAGGCTCAAAGAATATTTTTCTGGCTGAATTTATAATGGTCACTCTACTTTTCTAAACAGGAGCTGAGGAGAGGGGAAAGACAGAAACACGGAGAGAGCAAAGGTTGGTTTTCTGTTTGAAAAGAAAATTGAGACATAATTTTGAACTGAAATATCAAAGACTCCGGGATATTAATAGATAAATAATCTATGATTCAGATATATTAAATAATTTGCCTAAACTCACTGAGCATGTTATTACAAACTCCCAGTTGAATCCTCTTTCCAACTTTCAAGAGTCCATTTATCTAACATTTGTTGATTAACCACATGAGGTATCTGTCCATGGAATTCTCCAGGCAAGAATATTGGGGTGGATAATCTTTCTTTTCCCCAGGAAATCTTCCTGACCCAGGGATCAAACCTTGGTCCCCTGCATTGCAGGTGGATTCTTTACTATCTGAGCCACCAGAAGATGTTGTTCAAACTCGTGTCCATTGAGTTGGTGATGCTATCCAACCATTTCATCCTCTGTTTCTCCCTTCTCCTCCTGCCCTCAATCTTTACCAGCATCAGGGTCTTTTCCAATAAGTCAACTCTTCCCATCAAGGGACCAAAATATTAGTGCTTCAGCTTCAGTATCAGTTCTTTCAATGATTATTCAGGGTTGATTTCCTTTATAATTGACTGGTTTTATCTCCTTGCAGTCCAAGGGACTCACAAGAGTCTTCTCCAGCACCACAATTTGAAAGCATCAGTCCTTCAATGCTCAGCCTTCTTTATGGTCTAGGTTTCACAGAATCTGCCTGCAATGCAGGAGACCCCATTTCGACTCCTGGCTCAAGAAGATCACTGGAGAAAGGAAAGACTACACACTCCAGTATTCTGGCCTGGAGAATTCCAAGGACTGTATAGTCCATGGGGTCTCAAAGAGTTGGACATGACTGAGCAACTCTAACTTCACACTCACATCTGTATATGACTACTGGAAAAACCATAGATTTGGTTATATGGACCTTTGTTACAAATGGATGTCTCTGCTTTTTAATACATTGTCTATGTTTGTCAGAGCTTTCCTTCCAAGGAGGAAGCATCTTTGAATTTCTCAGTTGCAGTAACCATCTGCAGTGATTTTGGAGCCCAAGAAAACAAGGTCTAATCTGAACCTACCCTTTTAAATTTAGCACAAATTGCTCTTTAGAGAAACCCTCTTGACTCCTCCTGCACCTCCATGGGGCTGGGGGGGGGGCATCCCTTGTGTTCCACTAATGTATGGATATTCCCTGCCATGGCATTCAGCACTGCACTATTGAATCTGTGTTCTTGAGTGTCAAGAGGGCATATTTCCTAGACATTCTGCCCAGGTTGGCACAATTCTTGGCACAGACAGTCTTTATTCATGCTGAGATGCATGCCAAAGGAAAGGGAGATTAATACAACAAACATATGTTGAAGATTTAAGTTATGGGAAGATCTAGTCCCACGATCCATTTGTAAATAAATGACAGGAATTGTCTAGTTGGAGAATGAGGTTTATTTAGTGACTGAAGATAAGCTGTGTGCTGGTGTTCAAGAAGTTCAAGTGCTGGTGTCCATCTCCTTCTCTTTCAATGAGTATTGGCCTTGTGAATTGCCTTGGTCAGGGACATGTGACAGAAGTGATATTAAGCTAGTTCAAGGCTAGTCTTCAGGAAACTCTACAGTTTCTGCTTTTATTCTGTGAAAACAGATGCCATGCAAGAAACTCAACTACCCTAAGACTTCCATGTTGTGAGGAAACCTGAGATACCTCTGTGGGGAAAGCAAGGGAAGAAACATTCCATATCATCATCTATTTTAACTTAGCATTTTTCTTTTTCTTTCCCTCTTGCCCATTTGGACATAACTTTCTGTTGAAATGTTCTTTGTTTTTTTGGTCTTAGTTTTGTAAATTCAGTTCAGTTCAGTCACTTAGTCATGTCCAAAACTTTGTGACCCCATGAACTGCAGCACGCCAGGTCTCCCTGTCCATCACCAACTTGCAAAGTCTACCCAAACCCGTGTCCATTGAGTCAGTGATGCCATCCAACCATTTCAGCCTCTCTTGTCCCCTTCTCCTTCTGCCCTCAATCTTTCCCAGCATCAGGGTTTTTTCAAATGAATCAGCTCTTCCAATCAGGTGGCCAAAGTATTGGAGTTTCAGCTTCAACATCAGTCCCTCCAATGAACACCCAGGACTGATCTCCTTTAGGATGGACTGGTTGAATCTCCCTGTAGTCGAAGGGACTCTCAAGAGCCTTCTCCAACACCTCAGTTCAAAAGCATCAGTTCTTCAGCGCTCAGCTTTCTTTAGAGCCCAACTCTCATATCCACACATGACTACTGGAAAAACCAGAGCCTTAACTAGATGGACCTTTGTTGACAAAGTAATGTCTCTGCTTTTTAATATGCTATCTAGGTTGGTCATAACTTTCCTTCCAAGGAGTGAGCGTCTTTTAATTTCATGGCTGCAATCACCATCTGCAGTGATTTTGGAGCCCAAAAAAATAAAGTCAGCCACTGTTTCCACTGTTTCCCCATCTATTTCCCATAAAGTGATGGGACCAGATGCCATGATCTTCATTTTCTGAATGTTGAGCTTTAAGCCAATATTTTCACTCTCCTCTTTCCCTTTCAACAAGAGGCTCTTTAGTTTTTCTTCACTTTCTGCCATAAGGGTGGTGTCATCTGCATATCTGAGGTTATTGATATTTCTCCTGGCAATCTTGATTGCAGCTGTTTCTTCCAGCCCAGCATTTCTCATGATGTATTCTGCACAGAAGTTAAACAGGCAGGGTGACAATACACAGCCTTGATACACTCCTTTTCCTATTTGGAACCAGTCTGTTGTTCCATGTCCAGTTCTAACTGTTGCTTCCTGACCTGCATATAGGTTTCTCAAGAAGCAGGTCAGATGGTCTGGTATTCCCATCTCTCTCAGAATTTTCCACAGTTTATTGTGATCCACACAGTCAAAGACGTTGGCATAGTCAATAAAGCAGAAATAGATGTTTTTCTGAAATTCTCTTGCTATCTCGATGATCAAGCAGATGTTGGCAATTTGATCTCTGGTTCCTCTGCCTATTCTAAAACCAGCTTGAACATCTGGAAGTTCATGGTTCACGTATTGCTAAAGCCTGGCTTGGATAATTTTGAGCATTACTTTACGAGTTTTGTAAATTGCTTCTGCTCAAACTTGGAAATTTAGCAAAATTATGTAAAGGTGATTGTGAAGTTATAGAATGGCAAATACATTTATAATTATATAATAGAGAAGGCTAAGCAGAAAATAAATTTCAATATGTCACTATAAAGACTCTGCCTTATGTAGACTTAATGTAAGAAAAAGTTAAAGCCACTCAACCATGTCTGACTCTTTGCGACCCCATGGGCTAATGCACATAAGGCTCCTCTGTGCGTGGAATTCTCCAGGCAAGAATACTGGAGTGAGTTGCCATTTCCTTCTCCAGTAATATAAGATATGTACCTTCATATTCAGAAATTTGGATGTTAATATGAGGGTGAAGCCTTCTTTGACTTTTTGGACCAGACCACACACCAGCTTTATGTAGACAAATTAATATGCTCTGCTTGATGCCAATGAATGTAGCTGAATCCAGTGGATCAACAGAATGATGAGGAATAATGAAAGTTAATTTCTCAGCCACTAGTT
This sequence comes from Capra hircus, assembly GCF_001704415.2. Taxonomy (NCBI): domain Eukaryota; kingdom Metazoa; phylum Chordata; class Mammalia; order Artiodactyla; family Bovidae; genus Capra; species Capra hircus. Next base: position 57,602,987 of record NC_030809.1, on the reverse strand, counting down.
TTGGGAGTGGTTTGTTATACAGCAAAAGGCAGCTGAAAGATATGGGATGTGAGATGTGGATTGGGTGCCTCACAAGTTGTAATGTTAGTATCATTCCTTGTAGACTAATTTTATGCCATGAAACATCAATCATATTTTTGGAATAGAATCAAATTCATACACAATAAATGCAATCACAAAAGATATATTTCTCCCCAAAAAATAGCCATTCAAAAATATTGCCTAAGGTTACAATAAAAGGCAAAAATGGCATCGTGCTTAAGAGAATGGATTCAGGAATAAATAATACTATTACTACAGTACTCTTGCCTGGAAAATCCCATGGACAGAGGAGCCTGGTAGGCTGCAGTGCATGAGGTCGCTAAGAGTCAGACACGACTGAGTGACTTCACTTTCACTTTTCAGTTTCATGCACTGGAGAAGGAAATGGCAACCCACTCCAGTGTTCTTGCCTGGAGAATCCCAGGGATGGGGGAGACTTGTGGAAGGCCGTCTATGGGGTCGCACAGAGTCGGACACAACTGAAGTGACTTAGCAGCAGCAGCAGCAGTGAGAGTAATAATAGTTATTGACTGTTACTGTTTATCCACCTAATGTTGTATATTGTCACCCTGCTTATTTAACTTATACAGAGTACATCATGAGAAACACTGGACTGGAAGAAACACAAGCTGGAATCAAGATTGCTGGGAGAAATATCAATAACCTCAGATATGCAGATGACACCACCCTTATGACAGAAAGTGAAGAGGAACTAAAAAGCCTCTTGAAGAAAGTGAAAGTGGAGAGTGAAAAAGTTGGCTTAAAGCTCAACATTCAGAAAATGAAGATCATGGCATCTGGTCCCATCACTTCATGGGAAATAGATGGGGAAACAGTGAGAACAGTGTCAGACTTTATTTTGGGGGGCTCCAAAATCACTGCAGATGATGACTGCAGCCATGAAAATTAAAAGACGCTTACTCCTTGGAAGAAAAGTTACGATTAACCTAGAGAGCATATTCAAAAGCAGAGACATTACTTTGCTGACTAAGTTCCATATAGTCAAGGCTATGGTTTTTCCAGTAGTCATGTATGGATGTGAGAGTTGGACTGTGAAGAAGGCTGAGCACCAAAGAATTGATGCTTTTGAACTGTGTTGTTGGAGAAGACTCTTGAGAGTCCCTTGGACTGCAAGGAGATCCAACCAGTCCATTCTGAAGGAGATCAGTCTTGGGTGTTCTTTGGAAAGAGTGATGCTAAAGCTGAAACTCCAGTACTTTGGCCACCTCATGCAGAGTTGACTCATTGGAAAAGACTCTGATGCTGGGAGGGATTGGGGGTAGGAGGAGAAGGGGACGCCAGAAGATGAGATGGCTGGATGGCATCATGGACTCGATGGATGTGAGTCTGAGTGAACTCTGGGAGTTGGTGATGGACAGGGAGGCCTGGCGTGCTGCGATTCAAGGGGTTGCAATGAGTGGGACACGATTGAGCGACTGAACTGAGCTGAATGTGTTGAAAAATTTTTCTTACTTAATCCTCACCAAATGCCGTGGAAATCATTTGTCACAGTTTAAGGTAGAGAAATTTAACTCCACCTGTTTTGTAAACTACATGACTGATTCCAAGTATTCAAATGTATTTTTTTTCTTCTCCATAAATGTAGATCTAGATCTTGTCCATATAACCAGACAGGCAAATAATCCATGTTATTAATCTACTATATTATATTATTAAATATCAGCAATCCCTGCACCATTGCCAGCAACAACAAAAATATTGATATGTTTTTAGTGGCAAGAGTGGGTAGACAACTTCCTGACTCAAATATGGTAAAAACAGGCTTAGAAAATGTTAAACATATGTCTTGACTCTGAGATATCTCAGAGATTTTTGTTAATGCTAATGTGCTCTGTGTATATAATGTAACCTTGCTGCTGGAAATCATTTGACCTTGAAATCCTTTCAGGCCATCGATTAACAACATGTATAGATAGTGGTATTCCTCACAACACAGGTTGGAAAATGCTATTATAGACAAAGGAATGAGGTAGTCAATTGATTTTTAACTGAAACAACAAGCTTGGGGGAAAAAAGTAAAGTCAATATATAGACACAGTCCTATTTGACATTATTTAATTTTGCATTAAATAGAATACAAATATTATATTTTATCAGCACATGCTATGTTATTTTATATTAACAATTAAACCTATGCAGATGTAAGCATTTTAAATATCATTTCTGATGTGGAGGCCCAGGAGAGAGACCACGTTCCAGACACATGTTACTGCTCTCAGGAGGATTCACAAATAGAGATTTTATTTTCCTTGTAGCCTAAACTATGTTGACCTATGACTTGCAGAGGAAATGCTCAGTGATGTTAAATAGGGCATGGAATGAATACTTTTTTCTGCCCATTGATGGAATGAATTTCTTTGTAGCTCAGATTCCATTCCAGAAGTAGATTTTCCCGTCAGAGAATGAAGTGAAATGTCTGCATTGCAGTGTAATAATAACACACATAGGACTGAGCGACCAGAGAGAAGAGAGAAAGTATCCCTGTATGATGCCTAAAGCAAATGGCCACTTCACAGAACATACTGAAAGAATCTTTCGGAATCAGCTGAAAAAATATTTCTGAAATTAAATTTTAAACAGATGTTTTAGTGGGGAGCATAAATAAATTTGAGTCTGTGGCAAAGATATGCCCCAAAATAAGGGTGCAATAATCTCAGTGTAATAATGTCAAACAAAGAAAAAGACTGAATATTAAAAATCATAATTGCTATAATAGTTCCCCTATACTTTTTAAAAGGTGAAATGAGTTAATATACAAACCCAATCTGTATTACTTTGAGTTTATGCTTATGTGTGGTTTAGAAATAATAAGTTATACAAATTTCTAATTCAGTATTGTGAATTTATATAATTTCTTCCCAGGTGGCACTAGTGATAAAGATCACGCTGGCCAGTGCAGAAGATGCAAGGGACTTGGGCTCAATCCCTGGGTCAGGAAGATCCCCTGGAAAAGGGCATGGCAACCCACTCCAGGATTCTTGCCTGGAGAATCCTCATGGACAGAAGAGACTGGCTGGGCTACAGTTCATGGGGTCACAAAGAGTCAGACATAACTGAAGTGACTTACAATGCACACATTGTGAAATGAAATAATACCATTTGCAGCAACATGTATTGACCTAGAAATTCTCAGACTAAGTGAAGTAAGTCAGAAGGAGAAAGACAAATGTCATATGATGTCACTTATATGTGAAATCTAAAGAACTGATGAAAATGAATTTATTTATAAAACAGAAACAAACTCACAGACTTCAAAACAAACTTACAGTTTGTGGAAAAGTGTGATCTAGAGGGATAAATTAAGAATTTGGGATGGACATACACACAATACTATATCAGGGAAAAAGCAAGAAAGTTCCAGAAAAACATCTATATCTGCTTTATTGACTATGCCAAAGCCTTTGACTGTGCGGATCACGATAAACTGTGGAAAATTCTGAAAGAGATGGGAATACTAGACCACCTAATCTGCCTCCTGAGAAACCTGTATGCAGGCCAGGAATCAACAGTTAGAAGTGGACATGGAACAACAGACTGGTTCCAAACACGAAAAGGAGTACTTCAAGGCTGTATATTGTCACCCTGCTTATTTAGCTTATATGCAGAGTACATCATGAGAAACGCTGGACTGGAAGAAACACAAACTGGAATCAAGATTGCTGGGAGCAATATCAATAACCTCAGATATGCAGATGACAACCACCCTTATGGCAGAAAGTGAAGAGGAACTAAAAAGCCTCTTGATGAAAGTGAAAGAGGAGAGTGAAAAAGTTAGCTTAAAGCTCAACATTCAGAAAGTGAAGATCATGGCATCCGGTCCCATCACTTCATGGGAAATAGATGGGGAAAGAGTGGAAACAAGGTCAGACTTTATTTTTTGGGGCTCCAAAATCACTGCAGATGGTGACTGCAGCCATGAAATTAAAAGATGCTTACTCCTTGGAAGAAAAGTTATGACCAACCTAGATAGTATCTTCAAAAGCAGAGACATTACTTGGATGACTAAGGTCCATCTAGTCAAGGCTATGGTTTTTCCTGTGGTCGTGTATGGATTTGAGAGTTGGACTGTGAAGAAGGCTGAGCACCAAAGAATTGATGCTTTTGAACTGTGGTGTTGGAGAAGACTCTTGAGAGTCCCTTGGACTGCAGGGAGATACAACCAATCCATTCTTAAGAAGATCAGTCCTGGGATTTCTTTGGAAGGAATGATGCTAAAACTGAAGCTCCAGTACTTTGGCCACCTCATGCAAAGAGTTAAGTCATTGGAAAAGACTCTGATGCTGGGAGGGATTGGGGGCAGGAGGAGAAGGGGACAACCGAGGATGAGATGGCTGGATGGCATCATGGACTGGATGGACGTGAGTCTGAGTGAACTCTGGGAGATGGTGATGGACAGGGAGGCCTGGCGTGCTGCGATTCATGAGTTCGCAAAGAGTCGGACACGACTGACTGACTGAACTGAACTGAACTGAAATGATATGCATAATTAATTTAAATGTAAATGGATTAAATGCTCCAACCAAAAGACATGGCCTGGCTGAATGGATGCAAAAGCAATATCCATATATTTACTGTCTACCAGAAACCCACCTCAGGCCTAAAGACACACATAGACTGAAAGTTAGAGGATGGAAAAATATATTACATGCAAATAGAAAGCAAATGAAATCTAGAGTAGCAATCCTCATATCAGACAAAATAGATCTTAACATAAAGATTACAAGAGATAAGGAAGGATGCTACATAACGATCAAGGGATCAGTCCAAGAGTAAGACATAACAACTGTAAATATCTACACACCCAACATAGGAGCACCCCAATACATAAGACAAACACTAACAGACATAAAAGGAGAATATAACGGTAACACAATAATAGCAGGAGGTTTTAACACCCCACTCATACCAATGGACAGATCATCAAAACAGAAAGTTAATAAGGAAACACAAGTCTTAAATGATACATTAGATGAAATGGATCTCATTAATATCTTCAGGACATTCCATCCAAATGCAGAAGAATACACCTTCTTCTCAAGTGCACATGGAACATACTCTAGGATAGACCACATCTTGGGTCACATCACACCTCAGTAAATTTAAGAAAATTGAAATTATATCAAGCATCTTCTCCAACCACAACATTATGAGACTAGTTATCAGTTACAAGGAAAACAAAAAAACCTGTAAGAAACACAAACACATGGAGATTAAGCAACATGTTCAGTTCAGTTCAGTTCATTTCAGTCACTCAGTCGTGTCCAACTCTTTGCGACACCATGAATTGCAGCACGCCAGGCCTCCCTGTCCATCACCAATTCCCGGAGTTCACTCAGACTTGCGTCCATTGAGTTAGTGGTGCCATCCAGCCATCTCATCCTCTGTCGTCCCCTTCTCCTTTTGCCCCCAATCCCTCTCAGCATCAAAGTCCTTTCCAATGAGTCAACTCTTCGCATGAGGTGGCCAAAGTACTGGAGTTTTCAGCTTTAGCATCATTCCTTCTAAAGAAATCCCAGGGCAACATGTTACTATATAACAAATAGGTTACTGAAGAAATCAAAAGGGAAATCAAAAAATTTCTGGAAACAAATGACAATGAAAACATGACAACTGAAAATCTATGGGATCTAACAAAAGCAGTTGTAATAGGGAAGTTTAAGGAAAGCTATGACCAAGCTAGATAGCATATTCAAAAAGAGAGACATTACTTTGCTAACAAAGGTCCATCTAGTCAAGGCTATGGTTTTTCCAGTAGTCATGTATGGATGTGAGAGTTGGACTGTGAAGAAGGCTGAGCGCTGAAGAATTTATGCTTTTGAACTGTGGTGTTGGAGAAGACTCTTGAGAGTCCCTTGGACTGCAAGGAGATCCAACCAGTCCATTCTGAAGGAGATCAACCCTGGGATTTCTTTGGAAGAAATGATGCTAAAGCTGAAACTCCAGTACTTTGGTTACCTCATGTGAAGAGTTTACTCATTTCAAAAGACTCTGATGCTGGGAGGGATTGGGGGCAGGAGGAGAAGGGGATGACCGAGGATGAGATGGCTGGATGGCATCACTGACTCGATGGATGTGAGTCTGAGTGAACTCCAGGAGTTGGTGATGCACAGGGAGGCCTGGCGTGCTGCAATTCATGGGTTCGCAAAGAGTTGGACACGACTGAGCGACTGAACTGAACTGAACTGAACTGAAAACAATACAATCCAACCACAAGAAACAAGAAAAACATCGAATAGACAGCCTAACTTTACACCTAACACAACTGGAAAAAGAAGAACAAAAATTCTCCAAAACTGATAGAAGGAAAGAAATCATAAGGATCAGAGCAGAAATAAGTGAAGAAGAAATGAAAGAAACACTAGTAAAGATTATTAATACTAAAAGCTGGTTCTTTGAGAAGATAAACAAAATTGAAAAACCTTTAGTGAGACTCATCAAGAAAAAAAGAGTCAAATCAACAAAATTAGAAATGTATAAGGAGAGGTTACAACAGACAATCCTTTTCAGAAATTTAAAGGATTATAAAAGATTATTATGAACAACTTTATGGCAATAAAATGGATAACCTGGAAGAAATGGACAGATTTTTAGAAAAGTTCAATCTTCCAAGGCTGAACCAGGAAGACATAGAAATTATGAACAACACCATTACAAGCACTGAAATTGAAGCTGTGATCAGAAATCTCCCAAAAAACAAAAGCCCAGGACCAGATGGCTTCACAGGAGAATTCTATCAAACATTTGGAGAAGAGCTAATGCCTATCCTTATAAAACTCTTTCCAAAAAATTGCAGAGGAAGGAACACTTCCAAACTCATTCTACAAGGCCACCATCACCCTGATATCAAAACCAGATAAAGAGAACACAAAGAAAGAAAACTACAAGCCAATATCACTGATGAGCATAGATGCAAAAATCCTCAACAAAATTTTAGCAAACAGATTTCAGCAGCACATCAAAAAGCTCATAATCAAGTTGGGATTATTCCAGGAATGCAAGGATTCTTCAGTATACACAAATCAATCAATGTAATACACCATATTAACAAATTGAAAGATAAAAGCCATATGATAATCTCAATAGATGCAGAAAAAACCTTTGACAAAATTTAGCACCCATTTATGACTACAGCTTGTCAAAAAATGGGCATAGAAGGAACCTACCTCAACATAGTAAAGACCATATATAATAAGCCTACAGCAAACATTGTTCTCAATGGTGAAAAATTAAAAGCATTCCCTCTAAAATCAGGAACAAGACAAGGGTGTCACTTTCATCACTATTATTCAACATAGTTTTGAAAGTCCTAGCTAAAGCAATCAGAAAAGAAAAAGAAATAAAAGGAATCCAGATCAGAAAAGAAAAAGTAAAGCTCTCACTGTTTGCAGATGACATGATACTGTACAGATTTATCCCTAAAGATAGTATCAGAAAATTACTAGAGCTAATCAGTGAGTTTAGCAAAGTTGCAGGACACAAGTCAATACACAGAAATCACTTGCGTTTCTATACTAACAATGAAAAATCAGAAAGAGAAATTAAGAAATCAATCCCATTCACCATTGCAACAAAAAGAATTAAATATCTAGGAATAAACTTATCTAAAGAGACGAAAGAACTGTACAAAGAAAATTATAAGGCACTGATGAAAGAAATCAAAGATGACATAAACAGATGGAGGGATATTTCATGTTCATGGGTAGGAAGAATCAATATTATGAAAATGACTATACTACCAAATGCAACCTACAGATTCAATGTGATCCCTATCAAAATTACCAACGTCATTTTTCACAGAACTAAAACAAAAAATTTCACAATTCATATGGAAACACAAAAGACCCCTAGTAGTCAAAGCAGTCTTGAGAAAGAAGAATGGAGCTGGAGGAATCTCCTTCCTGACTTCAGATTATACTACAAAGATACAGTCATCAAGAAAATATGGCAATGACACAAAAATAGAAATATATACCAATGGAACAAGATAGAAAGTCAAGAAATAAACCACACACCTATGGGTATCTGAGACTTCCTTTGTGTCTCAGACGATAAAGCGTCTGCTTGCAATGCAGGTGACCTGGGTTCAATCCCTGGGTTGGGAAGATCCTCTGGAGAAGGGAATGGCAACCCACTCCAATACTTTTGCCTGGAAAATTCCATGGACAGAGAAGCCTGGTAGGCTACAGTCCATGGGGTCACAAAGAGTTGGACACAACTGAGCAACTTCACTTTCACTTTCTATGGGTACCTTATTTTTGACAAAAGAGGCAAGAATATACAACGGGGCAAAGACAGCCTCTTCAATAAAAGGTGCTGGGAAAACAACAGCTACATGTAAAAGAATGAAATTAGAACACTTCCTAACACCACACACAAAGATAAACTCAAAATGGATTAAAGACCTAAATATAAGACCAGAAACTATAAAACTCTTAGAGGAAAACATAGAACACTCAATGACATAAACCAAAGCAAGATCCTCTATGATCATAGAGTAATGAAAATAAAAAGAAAAGTAAACAAGTGGGACCTGATTAAACTTAAAAGTTTTTGCACAGCAAAGGAAACTTAAGCAAGGTGAAAAGACAACCCTCAGGATGGCAGAAAGTAATAGCAAATGAAACAACAGACAAAGGATTAATTTCCAAAATATACAAGCAGCTTATACAACTTAATACCAGAAAAATAAACAACCCAATCAAAAAGACCTAAACAGACATTCTCCAAAGAAGACATACAGATGGCTAACAAACACAAGAAAACATGCTCAACATCGCTCATTAGTAGAGAAATGAAAATCAAAACTTCAATGAGATATCACATCACACGGCTCAGAATGGCCATCATCAAAAAAAATCTACAAATAATAAATGCTGGAGAGGGTGTGGAGAAAAGGGAAAAGGGAATGCTCTTGTACTGTTGGTGGGAATATAAACTGATACAGCCACTATGGAAGACGGTACGGAGATTCCTTTAAAAACTTGAAGAAAACCACCGTACAACCCAGCAATCTCACTGCTAGGTATATACCTTGAGGAAACCAAAATTGAAAAAGACACATGTATCCCGTTGTTCATTGCAGCACTATTTACAATAGCCAGAACATGGAAGCAACCTAGATGTCCACTGACAGATAAGTGGATAAAGAAGTTGTGGTACATATACACAATAGAATATTAGCCATGAAAAGGCATACATTTGAGTCAGTTGGATATGAGGTAGATCAACGTAGAGCCTATTACACAGAGTGAAGTAAGTCAGAAAGAGAAAGATAAATATCATATTCTAACACATATATGGAACAACAGACTGGTTCCAAAAGGGAAAAGGAGTACATCAAGGCTGTATATTGTCACCCTGCTTATTTAACTTCTATGCAGAGTATGTCATTAGAAACGCTGGACTGGAAGAAACACAGCTAGAATCAAAATTGCCGGGAGAAATATCAATAACCTCAGGTATGCAGATGACACCACCTTTATGGCAGAAAGTGAAGAGGAGCTAAAAAGCCTCTTGATGAAAGTGAAAGAGGAGAGTGAAAAAGTTGGCTTAAAGCTCAACATTCAGAAAATGAAGATCATGGCATCCGGTCCCATCATTTCATGGGAAATAGATGGGGAAACAATGGAAACAGGGTCAGACTTTATTTTTCTGGGCTCCAAAATCACTGCAGATGGTGACTGAAGCCATGAAATTAAAAGACGCTTACTCCTTAGAAGAAAAGTTATGATCAACCTAGATAGTATATTCAAAAGCAGAGACATTACTTTGCCGACTAAGGTCCGTCTAGTCAAGGCTATGGTTTTTCCAGTGGTCATGTAAGGATGTGAGAGTTGGACTGTGAAGAAGGCTGAGAGCCGAAGAATGAACGCTTTTGAACTGTAGTGTTGGAGAAGAGTCTTGAGAGTCCCTTGGACTGCAAGGAGATCCAACCAGTCCATTCTGAAGATCAGCCCTGGGATTTCTTTGGAAGGAATGATACTAAAGCTGAAGCTCCAGTACTTTGACCACCTCATGCGAAGAGTTGACTCATTGGAAAAGACTTTGATGCTGAGAGGGATTGAGGGCAGGAGGAAAAGAGGACGACAGAGGATGAGATGGCTGGATGGCCTCACTGACTTGATGGACGCGAGTCTGAATGAACTCCGGGAGATGGTGATGGACAGGGAGGCCTGGCGTGCTGTGATTCACGGGGTCGCAAAGAGTTGGACACGATTGAGCGACTGAACTGAACTGAACTGAACACATATATATGGAATCTATAAAAATGGTACTGAAGAATTTATCCACAGGGCAGCAGTGGAGAGACAGACATAGAGAATAGACTTATGGACATGGGGAGAGGGAAAGAAAGGGTGAGGTATATGGAGAGAGTAAATGGGAACTTGTATTACTATATGTAAAATAGATAGCCAATGGGAATTTCCTGCGTGGCTCAAGGAAACTCAAACAGGGGCTCTGTATCAATCTATAGGTTTGGGATGGGAAGGAGATGGAAGGGAGATTCAAAAGGGAGGGGATATATGTATACCTATGGCTGATTCAATGGCACCCCACTTCAGTACTCTTGCTTGGAAAATCCCAAAGATGGAGGAGCCTGGTAGGCTGCAGTCCATGGGGTCACTAAGGGTTGGACAGGACTGAGCGACTTCACTTTCACTTTTCACTTTCACTTTTCACTTTCATGGATTGGAGAAGGAAATGGCAACCCACTCCAGTATTCTTGCCTGGAGAATCCCAGGGACAGCGGAGCCTAGTGGGCAGCCGTCCATGGGGTCGCACAGAGTCAGACACAACTGAAGCAACTTAGCAGCAGCAGCAGCATGGCTGATTCATGGAGAAGGCAATGGCAACCCACTCCAGTACTCTTGCCTGGCAAATCCCATGGATGGAGGAGCCTGGTAGGCTGCAGTCCATGGGGTCACTAGGAGTTGGACATGACTGGGCAACTTCACTTTCACTTTTTACTTGCATGCATTGGAGAAGGCAATGGCAACCCACTCTACCTTTCTTGCCTGGAGAATCCCAGGGCCGGGGGATCCTGGTGGGCTGCCCTCTCTGGGGTCGCACAGAGTTGGACACGACTGAAGCGACTTAGTAGCAGCAGCAGCATGGCTGATTCATGTTGAGGCTTTACAGAAAACAACAAAATTCTGTAAAGCCATTATCCTTCAATTAAAAAGTAAATAAATTTTTAAAATCTCAAAAAAAATTTATGTGTATTTTATGCTAAGAAGACAAGAAAAAATTTAAACATAATTGTTTTCTCTGACATTTGGCCTCTCCTCTCCCCTGTTGTGCTTTGTGAATCTGTGTTTTGCAGCTAGCAAAACATCCCCATCAGCAGAAATAACATGCTCAACTATAAAGAGAAACATTCTCCTGTCTTCAACAAGACAACTCTTTAAAAGTAACATCCTTTATTTTGACAGGGTATCACATGGTGTTCAGATCTGGATTGTGTAAACTGTCAACAACACGTCGCTTAATGTAGAGGTCTGCCTCAAAACATATAACTGCCTCAAATTCTAAAGAAAAGAACTTTCTCAGAGTTTTCTGAGATGCTCTTCATGGATTATAATCCTCACATTTGGCTCAAATAGAATTTTCCATTCTTTTCTTAGATGGATTGAATAGTTTTTCATCAAAAATATTAATAGCTGATTGTCTTCAAAAAAGTATTTTTAATAACATTACACATTAAATGTGCCTTTCCAAGTAATTTTATGGCCAGTGAAGATCTTTTTTGAAAAATTGCAGTGAAGATTCTAAACTTTAGTATGTTTCTGTTTCTGCAATGTTCTTCAAACAGCTTATTACAATGGCTTTTTTAGGGGAACTTGGGTTGGTGGAATGTCCAAAATGCAAAGTTGCTAAATACTATTAAAAGGCAACAACTAAAACTATTGTTAGGGTGTACTGTGAAGTCAAATAGAGTAAGATCCAGATTATTTAGGTTGCATAGTTTGTCTCAAAACAATATGCAGTTTCTCATATATAACATACACATGCATATTATATAATAAATACACACATATTATGTACATACACATACACATTGGAGAAGGAAATGGCAACCCATTCTAGTATTCTTGCCTGAAAAATTCCATGGACAGAGGACCCTTGGTGGACCCCAGTCCATGGGGTCACAGAGTTGAACACAACTGAGTGACTGAGCACACATAGTATAGGTATATCTATACACACGGAGACACACTTATTAGTGTGTATATACTGTCACAAGACAGCTTACAAAGCAAAAAGGTAGAAACAAAGAACATTTGACTCACACACAAAATAACACATAATCTTGGAATAAATGAAAAACCTTTCATTAAATGCATTTATTTAAAGCACCACGTTTATTTATCAAAAGCTTTAAATTGTGATTTCCATATTCCATAGTGTCCACATGGAAACTTTGCCAAAGATTAGGATTCAGGAACAGTTTAGTCTGTGTACAGAGCATATGCATTATTGCCTAATGGACTTGTGGTTATAACGCAGTTCTGACAATTTGCAAAGAAATAATTGAGGACAAAGTCAGTTGCTCCTTCCTTAGCATTTCAAGTACAACTGAACTCAGTTTCCACTGGCCATGGTGGTGTCAGTGTACCGCATCCAGCAATTCAAACAACTTTGCTTATATAGTGTTTCAGTATGCAAAGATTTATGAAACATAATATTAAGAAATATTTCCACCATTGAAAATTATATTGATTTCTGTTATTTGGACTGTTTTGTTTACGTATTTTAACTAGCATTCCCTAACAGTACCAGAAAAAGGACTTTCAGTACTTTATACATCATGAAAAATAGTAAGCATTTACATGTAAGTTGGAGCTAAAATTTTAAATTCTTTTTAATTCAGGTGTAATATGCATATGATAAAATTTATCTTTTTAAAGTATACAATTGAATGAGTTCTGTCAAGTTGAATACAGTAGGGTTACCACCATTATGATCTAGCTATGAAGCATTTCCATCATTCCATAAAGTCACTCAAACTCTTTTTACTCCCACCCCTGGCAACTGCTGATCCTTTTTCTGTCCTTCAGTTTAGTCTTTTCTAGAGTATCATATGATTGGTATCTTCCACATGTAGTTCTTGCACTTGGTTTCTTTAATTTAATGTAATACTTTGAAAATCATTTATATTGTTGAAAGTGTAAGCAATTGATTCTTTCTTATTGTTGAGGAATATTCCACTGTATGGATGTATCACAACTTATTTATTCATTCCACTAGCTAATGAGGACTTGAGTTTTTATCCTGGTGTTTGTGTGGACATATGTTTTCATTGTTCATGGATGTAAGTCTAGGAATTGGATTGCTGAATAATATAGTAAGTGTGCATTAACTTTAGGATAACCTGCATAAATGTTTTCCAGAATAAGAGTTTCAGTTTATCTAAATTATTTGATAAAGTGTCTGCTCAACTCTTTTTACTTCTTTTTTTTAATATAAATTTATTTATTTTAATTGGAGGTTAATTACTTCACAATACTGCATTGGTTCTGCCATACATCAACATGAATCCATCACAGGTATACATGTGTTCCCCATTCTGAACCCCCTTTCCCTCCCCCTTCCCCATACCACCCCTCCAGGTGGTCCCAGTGCACCAGCCCCAAGCATCCAGTATCATGCATCGAACCTGGACTGGCTATTCGTTTCATATATGATATTATACATGTTACAATGCCATTCTCCCAAATCATCCCACCCTCTCCCTCTCCCACAGAGTCCAAAGGACTGTTCTATACATCTGTGTCTCTTTTGCTGTCTCGCATACAGGGTTATCATTACCATCTTTCTAAATTCCATATATATGCATTAGTATACTGGTACATATACACGCGTTAGTATACTGGTACATATACACAATGGAGTATTACGCAGCCATTAAAAAGAATACATTTCAATAAATTTTTTTTTGCTTCTTTAAAAATTGAAATGTTTGTTTTATTACTGATTGCCAAAATTCCTTGTCTATTTCTTGCTACAATCCCTTTGTCAAACTATTGATATATGTTTGGTAAATATTTTCTTGTATGTGTAGCTTGAATTTCTAATATTTTAATAGTGTTTCTTGGAGAGCAGAAAATTGTAATTTTGACAATGTACAATTTACCATTATTTTTCTTTTATGGTACATGTTTTTGTGGCTTTTAAGAAATCTTCGCATAATCCACAATCAGAAAGAATTTCTCCTTTTTTTCAACCAAAAGTTACAAAATTTTATAGGTTATTGGTTTTACATTTATACCTATGACCTATTTTATGTTAGTTCCTCTATATGGCAGAAAGTGAAGAGGAACTAAAAAGCCTCTTGATGAAAGTGAAAGAGGAGAGTGAAAAAGTTGGCTTAAAGCTCAACATTTAGAAAACGAAGATCATGGCATCCGGTCCCATCACTTCATGGGAAATAGATGGGGAAACAGTGGAAATAGTGTCAGACTTCATTTTTCTGGGCTCCAAAATCACTGCAGATGGTGACTGCAGCCATGAAATTAAAAGACGCTTACTCCTTGGAAGAAAAGTTATGACCAACCTAGAGAGCATATTCAAAAGCAGAGACATTACTTTGCCGACTAAGGTCCGTCTAGTCAAGGCTATGGTTTTTCCAGTAGTCATATATGGATATGAAAGTTGGACTGTGAAGAAAGCTGAGCGCCGAAGAATTGATGCTTTTGAACTGTGGTGTTGGAGAAGACTCTTGAGAGTCCCTTGGACTGCAAGGAGACCCAACCAGTCCATTCTGAAGGAGATCAACCTTGGGGTTTCTTTGGAAGGAGTGATGCTAAAGCTGAAACTCCAGTACTTTGGCGACTTCATGCAAAGAGTTGACTCATTGGAAAAGACTGTGATGCTGGAAGGGATTGGGGGCAGGAGAAGAAGAGGACGACAGAGGATGAGATGGCTGGATGGCATCATGGACTCGATGGACGTTAGTCTGAATGAACTCGGGGAGATGGTGATCGACAGGGAGGCCTGGCATGCTGCGATTCATGGGTTCGCAGAGAGTTGGACACGACTGAGCAACTGAACTGAACTGAACTGATGGTATGAAATAAAAGTTGAAGATTGTTTCATATTTTGAATATAGCATTCAACTATTTTAATCATTTGTGAAAAATACTGTTGTCAAAGATATTGACATATTGAAGTGTCTTGGTATCTATGCTGGCAAACAATTGACCATATTTATGTGAGTCTATTTCTGAATTCTGCTTTCTTTGCTGTTACTCCACATGTCTGTCCTTAAAATAGTACCAGAAGGTCCTGATTACTAGAATTTTCAGAGTGAATCTTTAAACCAGGCAATATAAATTCACTAACTTTGCTCTTCTGGTTCTTTATTTTGATATTAAAGTCCTTTACATTTATGTATAAATGTTACAAATAGCTCATCAATTTATGCAAACATTTCCTAGGATTTGATTAGGATATGTTGAGTCTATTGGTCAGTTATGTTTAATAATATTGAGTCTTGTGATTCCTCAGCATAGAATATATCTTCATTGGTTTAGATCACCCAATACTTTTCTTAGCAATGTTTTACTTTTTTCAGTTCTTGCACATATTATATTTTATTATATTCATCTGTATCTCAATTTTATTGCTTTTATATATTATTAATATATTACTCTTATAAATTCTACTTTCAGCTGTTCACTGTACCAGTGTATAATTTCAATTTATTTTGTATTCTTGTTTTTTATCTTGCAACTTTGCTTAGGTCACTTACTATTTCTGTAACTTTTTGCAGATAATAGGATTTCCATATAGAATGCAAATTAAGAAAATTTTGCCACCTGTCTTCCAAACTCTGTGCCTTTCATTGCTGTTATTATTATTGTTAGCCTTATTATATCATTTCATGACTCCAAGCAAGTGACTTTTAAACACATAACCTATTAGATTTTTTACATATGTAATTATGTTTTAAATTTATAACACTACAAGTATATATATTATTGTTGCCACTGTAAAAATGAAGAAGCTGAGGCTCAGGGACTTTAGTTTACTGACTTAGTACTAAACCACATTTTTCAAATTAAAAATTATATTACCATTAAAGTTCTATTCTAATGACCCTACCACAACCTAAATTTAGTCATTTCTTGTGGGCTCTGTGGTATCCTTTTTCCCCTGTAAAAGTGTCCCTTTATCTCTAAAACATTTGCCTCCCCACCCAGAATTCTTCCTTCCCTAACTTGTTCCTTCTCACCTTCCTCTGCTTTCCCCAGACAGGAGTACAGAGCACCTGCTGTGGCCACACAGTGAATCAAGAATTGGGAGTTAGTGAAAGGCATGCTAGCTGACCTCAAGCTCACAACAAGTAGTTCAAAGACAGTGAATTATTGAAGTGATTTCAAGAGTCAGAAGTGAGATGTGGTGGGTATAGAGAAGAAGGAATATATTTGACTGCATAACCTACTCAGAAAGAATTTACCCCACAAAAGAAAAAGTGCAAAAAGAAAATTTCATTTTGGTGTCTTCCAAGAAAGTGCAAGATGTCAGGTAGAGAGTAATGAAAAAAATAATTTGGAATGTATGTTAGTTACATTTAAGACAGCAAAATGCATGTGACTCTAGGTGTTTCAAACAAGGAATTTAATACAGAGAATTACCTACTGAGGCATGGTAGAATTGTAAAGATAAATAGAAAACACTGAGGCAAACTTGGATTTAGAAATACAAGGTTTCCATTTCCTTCTCCAGGGATCTTCCCAACCCAGGGATTGAACCCAGGTCTCCTGCATTCCAGGCAGAGGCTTTAACCTCTGAGCCACCAGGGAAGGTTGAAATATCAGGTACCTTCTACCTAACATTCTAGGGCTGGAGGGATTTAGGAAAAAAGATAGCATTAGCAGGATTAAAAAGCCAAGGTTGCTCACAGGAGTTAACATCATGATAGGGGATTATAAGTGGAGTTGGAACCTTCCTGCACAGTTCTCAGGCTGCTAGTGAAAGGAAAGAAAAACTTACAAAGAAATGCCCTCTCTTGGTCTGTCTCATGGTGAATTGGGTGAGAAAACATATGGTCCAATATGAACTTGATTATCTCTTAAAGTCAGTTCTATTTTAGCTACTGGGAAATCTTGCCTTCATTATTCCAGTACCAGTGTTTCCTGCTAATGCTTTGCTTTGTTGGCATCTTAGTATCCTTACTTGTATGTCATATGCAGTTTATGTCTTCCTTAAACACATCTTCCTTAAATTCCAATTGTGATACTTGACTTCCAGCTAGGGGGGTCTATCTCTTCTCACCTCTTTCCTAGTCAGTATATACAGTAAACTTTTAATGAGCCCTTCAGTTCAGTTCAGTCACTCAGTCATGTCCGACTCTTTGTGACCCCATGAATCGTAGCACGCCAGGCCTCCCTGTCCATCACCAACTCCCGGAGTTCACTCAGATTCATGTCCATCGAGTCCGTGATGCCATCCAGCCATCTCATGCTCGGTCGTGCTCTTCTCCTCCTGCCCCCAATCCCTCCCAGCATCAGAGTCTTTTCCAGTGAGTCACCTCTTCGCATGAGGTGGCCAAAGTACTGGAGTTTCAGCTTTAGCATCATTCCTTCCAAAGAAACCCCAGGGTTGATCTCCTTCAGAATGGACTGGTTGGATCTCCTTGCAGTCCAAGGGACTCTCAAGAGTCTTCTCCAACACCACAGTTCAAAAGCATCAGTTCTTCGGTGCTCAGCCTTCTTCACAGTCCAACTCTCACATCCATACATGACCACTAGAAAAACTATAGCCTTGACTAGACAGATATGTCCAAAAATGTGTACAGGGTAATTGGAGAGAAAAATAAATAAAACTCACTTATTCAATAAATGTCTACTGACCACAATCAAGTGAATCATTACACTGTGGCTTCATTGTCTTGTTTGAGGTGTATTATAACAATATTTTACACCATTTATATCCTATGTAATAATAAAATCCAATATACTATCAAAGATAAGCAATTTTGTGGTTATTTGCCACTTTAAAATATCCAGCATTTGCTTGTATCCCATTGATATAATGAAAAAATGATTTGTTTTAATCTGTTATAAACTGATTTATTGGGCAGTGACTGTAATATAGTAGAGTTATATTTAATTGTTAACTTTGCCTAATCAAACACATATTAGGCAACAATCCCCAAAATAAGTATTTAACTTTGCATCAGATGTAAAGGAGACTCTGGGCATTATAATTAAAATTATTTTGAGGCAGACAGAACAGATTTGAAATGTTCTGTAATTGAGAAAATTTACTTTTTGGTGATTTACATTTTATAGAGGACATGTTCTGTGTATAGTGAATAAATAACTTCTGTAGTATCAAAAAAAAAGAAAGAAAGAAACGCCTTCTCTTCACTTCCTCTGTCTTCAAATCTTCTGTTAGGGTCTCTTATTGAATGAATGCAGCAGAAAGTAGGAGGGCAAGCAATTCTAGAAACTGAAATTTACAGTAATAGAAGGATGAGGAAATAACATGAGAGAAAACAGGCAAATGATGGTATCAGCAAGCAAGGGCTGTGAAAAGAAGGCCCAGAGGAGAGTCTTAGATATGGAAGATGATAACGATAACCCTGTATGCGAGACAACAAAAGAGACACAGATATATAGAACAGTCTTTTGGAAATCTGTGGGAGAGGGTAACAGTGGGATGGTTTGGGAGAATGGCATTGAAGCATGTATATTATCATGTGTGAAACAAATCTCCAGTCCAGGTTCAATGCATGAGACAGGGTGCTCAGGGCTGGTGCACTGGGATGACCCAGAGGGATGGTATGGGGAGGGAGGAGAGAGGAGGGTTCAGGATGGGGAACACATGTACACCCGTGGTGGATTCATGTCAATGCATGGCAAAACCACTACAATATTGTAAAGTAATTAGCATCCAATTAAAATAAATAAATTTATTAAAAAAAATAAGACTGTGATCTTGCCTCACTTGTGTTCTCTGTTGCCTACTATTCTCTGTTTGCATTTCACAGCTGCTAAGGCCACAAATGGCCAAAGACAAGCTATAATATAACTTTTTAGATGTGGATTTGAAGATCCATATTATTATATAGCTAGATATTAATATATACTACAAAATAAATTTCAATTACAATGTCAATGCTATGTAGAGACTGAGATTGAATAAAAGTACTTAAAAGATTATTTGAAAGTATCAAGTCTTGAGAATAAATAGGTCATCTTGAATTTTTTTTAATTTTGAATTGCTGGAACAGCAAATCTGGACTACATAGCCTGGAATTATAGAGCTGAGGATTAGCCTCAGAGTATACAAATAGATCAAAATGTAGGAAAGAATAAGGTAGCAGACCACCTTGTATGTAAGAACATGATAAATGGCCATGATGGCATTTTAACTCAGCGGTAAAAGGATGGATTGTTTAGTAAATGGTACAGACACAGCTGGCTATCCATCTGGAAGAATATAAAACTGGACTCTTTTTTTACCTCATATTAAAAATAAATTCCAAAAGGATTAAAAACTTAAATGTGAAAAATGCAAGAAAATCTGGGAAAGTCTATGGACACCCCCAGGGCCAAGTGGGTATGAACCTACTTGACTTATAAAAAAGTTAAAATCATCTATAATGAAATAAATCAAAACACAAAAGAAAACAAATTCTTGGACAGGTATTTACAGTGAGGAAAAAATATGGATGACCATTATGAATAAAATACAAAGATCTTTTACAAATTTATTAGAAGAAAGCAAATAATGTCAGTGGGGAAAAAACTGGGCAAAGGATTAGAAGAGGCAATTCACACAGAAACAAATCCGAATGGCCTGCAGATATGCGAAAAGATGCTCAACACAGTAACTATGAGTGAAATGCAAATTAAAGTGACAATAAATATTTCTTTACCTTTATCAATCTAGCATTTTTTCTTCTTTTTACGAGGAATGATTATACCTTCTGAAGTTAGACATGTGAAAAATAGGGAACCCTCACATTGCTAGACTGATGTTAACCTCTTTTAATAAATGGTTCATAATACTAAAAATTGAAAGCACATATTCAAAGGAAGCCCCTGGTGGTCTAGTGGTTAGAACTCAGAACTTTCATTGCCATGGCCCAGGTGCAGTCTCTGGTTAAGGAAGTAACATCCCCCAAGCCAGGTGGCCTGGGAAAAAAAAAAACAAAAATTTAAAACGTGTATTTCTTCTGACCCAGAAAATGTGGCTCTGGGAATTTTTCCTATAAAAATCAAAGCTAAAGTTCATAAAAGGACTACCTATAAGTAGAGAATGTTGGAATAAAATACTGTCCATCTATAGCAAGGAGTACCAAGGAACCATCTTGGAATAATACCAATTGACTTGGAAGGGTTTTTATAGGATTAAGAACAATAGTATACATGAGATGTCACTTGTAGAGAAATGATATTGAGCAGCAAATAATCATATATACAGCTATAGAAGCTTATACAAGTACATGGAAAACAGGAAAGAACTATAAATTTGATTATATATAAGCTATGAATTTGGTTTTCTAGTAAAAATGGGCTTCTGGTAGAGACAGCAAGGAGGTAAGCATAAAGTATGAGGCAAACAAACCTATGCAAATCCCCATCTCTATGTATCATTATGCTAATATAGTTACATGAAATTCTGTGTGTATATATACATGTGAATGCACATATATGTATGTATATGTACATATGTGATTGTTCATAAAAACAAAAAATGATGAATAACCAGTTCAGTTCAAGAGTTTTCTTACCTGCTGAGTTTCTGAAGGTCTGAACATAACCCTTGCCTTGTGGCTGGTGCCAACAGTGGCTTTTTTGCTGTGCGTGTGGCAAGAGTTTTGCTGGAGAGCCTAGTTCTGCAGTTCACACAGCTTTTTCTAAACAAGCTATGGGATTAATTAGGATCTATGACACTGTTTATCTTTATCATTTATTTTAGTATGTGGTTTTCTTAAGTGATTACTCTAAAGCTTAGTCAGTTACTTTTTTCTTTCCCTTGGGTTTTCCTGGTGTTAGAATTTTTATTTGCATCCATTTCAGAAGCATCAAGAAAGTAGAAATCATTTTGCCTGCCTCAGCCTTAGTTTTTTCACCTGTGAAATGAGGATAATGATAGCCTCTTTGTCCCTGTCTCAAAGGGTTCTGGTGAAAATTAAGAAGATAATTAACTGTGTATTAGCTCCTAGTAAAGATGTACCATGTAAATACAGCTTCTTAGTGTTCACAGTTTTTCACCTCTGCTATTTCATATAATTTTCACTTCTGTATGAACTGCTTGGAAGGAAACATAGTCCACCAGGTCTGCTATAACTAAGCAGAAGGTAAAACACTGGAAAATTAGGCAAAATCAAAGTAAAATCACTTATTTGCAGACAATCAGCCATTTTGCAACAAGGTATTTAGAACTTGGAAAAAGTGACCCAAACCACAAGACTGATTTTAGTAGTCTCCCAAAAACAAAAACAAAATCCCTTCTCAAAACCAACTCTTCCCCATCCTTACAGCTCTAAGTTGTAATTCCAGGACCTTACTTTCTGTCTCATTAACTGCTGAGCTAAGTCTCTACCCTCTACGTCTTCTGGATACAGCCTGATCTCTGAGCTGTCATTAAAGCAAGGTTTATTATTTATTTTTATTTATTTTATTGAAGTATAACTTATTTACAATATTTTATTTGTTTATGGTATACAGCATAGTGATTTTATACATATTTTCACATACATATATATATATTATTTTTCATATTCCTTTCCTTTATGATTTATTATAGGATATTGAATATAGCTCCCTGTGTCATACAGTAGGACATTGTGGTTAGAAAGATCACTCAGAATTTTTAAAAGGTTTGCTTTGTTGCTTTTACAGTCTATATATAAGAGTTGTTTACACATGATCTTTCTAAAACACACATCTAGTCCTTTATAGTCTAGGCTGAACATTGTTAATTGGTACTTCTTTACCTTCCAGACACAATCCATTTGCTTTCTACACAGTATCAGGTTGCCCTGAGGTACTGGACTCTTCCCCATATTTTGAACCTCATTTTCATGTCCTATTGACCACTCCCTTTGTTTAAGGCCAACTCCAGAGAGGCTGTGGAAATGTAGCCTGTTACCAGTAGTGCCCAGCTAGTACCAGCCTGGTCCTGTAGGAGGTACCCCTCCCCCAACATTACTTAATCACTCAGCAGTGATAATGGCTCAGGGCCCTGGTCAACCTCAGGAGCTAGGATTCGGACTTTAGGGCTGTGGTTGTACTGCCACAAGCCCATTGAACAAGGCAGGAAGGTGTACCCACATGGGTGGAAGTTATAAACCGTGACTAAACTGATGAAGTCAGAGCCTAAACCAGTGGTGTGCTGGCAAAGGTAAACAATGTGCTCTCAGAGAGGGGGAACTCTGATGTTGTAGCATCAGAAGACTTCTGTAGTGTAAATATTCCTATTATGCAAATTTCAAGATATAATTTTTTTTTCATGGCTCTCAGAATTCCTGATAATTTAAAACTCAGCTCTCTCAAGTACGAACCAGCAACAAAATAACCATACTGCAGAACAAGCTGCTCCTGGGACACATGCAACAGTCTTCTGATAATCTTAGCTGGGAACTGTGGCAAATAAATAAGCAAAGAAATAAGCACAGACAAACCAAGACTGGAGCCAAAACCAACCCAATATGTGAGAAGCATGGGGGGAGTATACCTGGGAGGAGGGGAGAGAGGTGATCTTTTATGAGAAAAGTCCAGGCATATGAAGCAACTCCCTGCAGATGCCTTATATGTAGCCAGGAGGTGCCATGGGCTCTCCCGTTGGTACTTTCAGGCCACAGGCTACAGGTGGTGCCTCTCTGATTGGTTTCTAATATGGATGTATTGAATATTTCATCTTTGCAAATTCCCATGACAACACTGGAATGTAGGAATTATTTTTCCCACTTCGTAGGTAATGGAACCGAGGCTCAGGGAATTTGAGTAACTTTCTGTAGCCCCCATACTTACCAACTCCTTATGTCAGGGTGTCTGGATCCCTGTGCATCTTTCATGAGACTGTTTTGATACACATGTTATATGCAGTTTGATTAACACTCAGATCTTGAAATCAGAGACTGTTGTTGATTGTATGCTAACCTATATTCAACCTATATTTTCCAAATGGGTTGTTTGATAATAGTTTCAATAGCATAATAAAAAAATAGCCATCTGACAACAAAAATCAACCCCCACTTACCTCCTGAGTAGTCAACTGAGTGAGGCAAGGTGACCATCACGCTTCCTTTTTTAAATCTTTTTGTTGAAATATGGTTTATTGAAAATGTGTTCTTTTCAGGAGTAAAGCAAAGTGATATATATATATGCATATTCTTTTTAAAGTCTTTTCCATTATAGATTATTACACAATACTGAATACAGTTCCTTGTGTTATGTAGTAGGACCTTGTTTTTTATCTATTTTATATATAGTAGTGTGTATATGTTAATCTCTAACTTCTAATTTATGCCTCTATATCCCTTACCTTTCTACTTTGGTAACCAGAAGTTTATTTTCTATATCTGAGAGTCTATTACTGTTTTATAAATAGTAAGCATACTTGTGTCTTTTTTTTTTTATCCCACATGTAAGTGATACCATATGATATTTGTCTTTCTTTGTCTGACTTCACTTAGTATGATGATCTCTAAGCTCATCCATGTTGCTGCAAAAGGCATTATTTAATTATTTTTTATGACTGAGTAATATTCCATTGTATATATGTATCACATCCTCTTTCTGGGGGTTCCCAATTGGCACAGTGGTAAAGAATCCACTTGCTGATGCAAGTGGAGATGCAGGAGATGGAGGTTTGTTCCTGAGTCTCCCATAGGAGATGAGGGAAGATTCCCTGGAAAAGAAAATGACAACCCACTCAGTATTCCTGCCTGGAAAATCCCACGGACAGAGGAGCATGGTGGACTACAGTTCATGGGGTCGCAAAGAGCTGGACATGACAGCATGCATGCATACACACCACATTTTCTTTATCCATTCATCCATTGATGAAGGTTGCTTCCATGTCTTAGCTAATCACTGTCCCTTTTAATGCTGAAAGTGTAAATTCTTATGTCTGTGGGTTATTAAGCCCCTTCCATGTACAAGTTATTTTACACATGTCATCTCATTTCATCTTCAGGAGAATATAAAAGAAACCTATTCTCATGCGCACCATATGGCTGAGAAAGAGAAGCTCAAATATGTGAAATGAATTGCCCAAATCTATACAACTCTTAGGTGATAGAGTCAATATTCACACCTGGGTCTACCCGATGTCCGACTCTATGCTCACACTTTTTGATGACATAACATCTTCTGTCACCGCCTCCTAGGAGACAAACAGCACTGTTGGCAAAGTCGTTTCTTCCACATGAACTCTGCTGCTTTCAACACATTTAAATCCAAAGCCGCAAATCTAAATATGTGCTACTCAGCACACGGTCACCTCTGTTCAATAAAGGCTGATTAGAAACTTCAGGGAGTTATGATATGTCAAGACCCACTGGACCTCTTGCTGCAGCTTTAATCATAATTGGAGCTTGTCTAAGATCCCTCTGTTCATCTGTACTAACATATAGGATTTTAATCACATTTGCAGCTCTATGTCATTATGAAGGAGAAAAAGTCCCTTGCAATGTTGCTAATTGACCTTAATCCAATGTGATGTGTAATACACTCAGCTGGATCCTCAGACACTCTAGAAACAGAACAGTAAAACACCTCTTAAATCCAAATTATATTTGAAATAGCAGATCAAATTATTTCGAGCATCCTCAAACAAACCATGGCCTGCTGAAATTTATCTTGTGCTTTCCAAACAAGGCAGAGACTCCAGCCTGACATGCCGGATGCTTTATGAGTTCATCTACCTTGAAAGTCACACAAGCATCTTCTTAATGGGCTGCATGGCTGATGCCTTTGAGGAGATGAGTGGTCTGGCATAAGGGCAATGATTTCACATCTGTGCTGGCTCTGAGGTCAGGCTGAGCTGGGAGGATCAGATGATATGTCTCAGAGTCAGACATACTAGTGCTCATTATCAAACTGTGATTTTGGGTAAGTAACTCAGTGCTGCTGAGGCATGGACCCTTCATTTACACAGAGCTAATAATTATATGTGCCTTGCAGACTTGTGATATTTAGTGACAATGTGAGGAAATAGCCTTGTAAAAGTGAACTGAGCATTTTAGTAAAGTTGCTCACAGCCATGTGAAATGACAACATGGCCATATGAAGTGAACTCTATTCCTATTCTGGTTTTAATTAACATTTTATTTTTAGATAGTATAGATAAACAGGTGTGAGAAATGATACAGAGACATCGCATTTATTTCTTATCCAGATTTCCTCCAATAGTAATGTCTTGCAAAACCATATTCCAATACCACAACCACATTCCCTGCATTGTAACAGTCACAGTGAAGAATAATTAGATTACTACAAGGTCTCTGTACTATTCTCATTATTTGTTCAAACTTTTTCACTTCAGTTCAGTTCAGTTCAGTCACTCAGTCATGTCCAACTCTTTGCGACTGAATGAACTGCAGCATGCCAGGCCTCCCTGTCCATCACCAACTCCCAGAGTTTACGCAAACTCATGTCCAAAAGTCAGTGATGCCATCCACCCATCTCATCCTCTGTCCTCCCCTTTTCCTCCTGCCCCCCGTGCTGGATCTCTGTTGCTTTGTACAGGCTTTCCCTAGTTGAAGAGAGTGGAAGTCTCTCTTCATTCCAATGCTTGGGCTTCTCATTGGGGTGGTTTCTCTCATTGCCAAACACAGGTACTAAGCACATGGGCTTCAGTAGTTTAGGTATGCTTGCTAGTAGTGGCAGCTTGCAGGCTGGAACCAAGGATTGAACTCGTGTTCCTCATATTGGCAGGCAGATTCCTATCCACTGAGTCACCAGGGAAGTCCTGTACTATTCTTCTTTAGACACCCCTACCTACATACTGAACTTTTCATGGTGTCCTTAACCTCTGGGATCCACTAATCTGTTCTCCATTTCTATAATTTCATCATCCAAACATTTTATATAAATGGAACCACACAGTATGGAAGCTTTCAGTCTTGGGTTTTCTCACTCATCATAATTCCCCAGAGATTCATCTAGATTACTATATGTATCATCAGTTCAGTTCAGTTCAGTCGCTCAGTCGTGTCCAACTCTTTGCGACCCCATTAATTGTAGCACGCCAGGCTTCCCTGTCCATCACCATCTCCCGCAGTTCACTCACACTCACGTCCATAGAGTCCATGATGCCATCCAGCCATCTCATACTCAGTCTTCCCGTTGTTCTCCTGCCCCCAATCCCTCCCAGCATCAGAGTCTTTTCCAATGAGTCAACTCTTCCCATGAGGTGGCCAAAGAACTGGAGTTTCAGCTTTAGCATCATTCCTTTCAAAGAAATCCCAGGACTGACCTCCTTCAGAATGGACTGGTTGGATCTCCTTGCAGTCCAAGGGACTCTCAAGAGTCTTCTCCAACAACACAGTTCAAAAGCATCAATTCTTCAGCTCTCAGCCTTCTTCACAGCCCAACTCTCACATCCATACATGACCACAGGAAAAATGATAGCCTTGACTAGACAGACCTTAGTTGGCAAAGTAATGTCCCTGCTTTTGAATATGCTCTCTAGGTTGGTCATAATTTTTCTTCCAAGGAGTAAGCATCTTTTAATTTCATGGCTGCAGTCACCATCTACATCATAGTTCATTCTAAATCACTGTTGAGTGGTATTCAATGGCAAGGATGGACTACAATTTGTTTAACAATTTTCTTGTTAACAGACAGCTGGTGGGGACTGCCTACCAGTCCACTGGTTAGGATTCCATGTTTCCACTGCAGCAGCACAGATTTGATCCCTGGTCAAGAGATTAAGACCCCACATGACACACAAAGTGGCCAAATGATAATAATAGTGATAATGATAAAATAAAGGCCAGCTGGGTTGTTTCCAGTTTTTTATTATTTTAAGTGAAGCTACTATTAAGTAAAGTAATGCTCAAAATTCTCCAAGCCAGGCTTCAGCAATATGTGAACCGTGAACTTCCAGATGTTCAAGCTGGTTTTAGAAAAGGCAGAGGAACCAGAGATCAAATTGCCAACATCTGTTGGATCATGGAAAAAGCAAGAGAGTTCCAGAAAAAACATCTATTTCTGCTTTATTGACTATGCCAAAGCCTTTGACTGTGTGGATCACAATAAACTGGAAAATTCTGAGGGAGATGGGAATACCAGAACACCTGACCTGCCTCTTGAGAAACCTATATGCAGGTCAGGAAGCAACAGTTAGAGCTGGACATGGAACAACAGACTGGCTCCAAATAGGAAAAGGAGTACCTCAAGGCTGTATATTGTCACCCTGCTTATTTAACTTCTATGCAGAGTACATCATGAGAGACGCTTGGCTGGAAGAAGCACAAGCTGGAATCAAGATTGCCTGGAAAAACATCAATAACCTCAGATATGCAGAAGACACCACCCTTATGGCAGAAAGTGAAGAGGAACTAAAAAACCTCTTGATACTTTTGAAAGTGAAAGAGGAGAATGAAAAAGTTGGCTTAAAGCTCAACATTCAGAAAACTAAGATCATGGCATCTTGTCCCATCACTTCATAGCAAATAGATAGGGAAACAGTGGTAACAGTGACTGACTTTCTTTTTGGAGGCTCCAAATTTACTGCAGATGTTGATTGCAGCCATGAAATTAAAAGAAGCTTAGTCCTTGAAAGGAAAGTTATGACCAATTTAGACAGCATATTAAAAAGCGGAGACATTACTTTGTCAACAAAGGTCCATCTGGTCAGTTCAGTTCAGTTCAGTCACTTAGTCGTGTCCAACTCTTTGTGACCCCATGAATCGCAGCATGCCAGGCCTCCCTGTCCATCACCAACACCCAGAGTTCACTCAGACTCATGTCCAACGAGTCAGTGATGCCATTCAGCCATCTCATCCTCTCTCGTCCCCTTCTCCTCCTGCCCCCAATCCCTCCCAGCATCAGAGTCTTTTCCAATGAGTCAGCTCTTTGCAAGAGGTGGCCAAAGTACTGGAGTTTCAGCTTTAGCATCATTCCTTCCAAAGAAATCCCAGGGCTGATTTCCTTCAGAATGAACTGGTTGGATCTCCATGCAGTCCAAGGGACTCTCAAGAGTCTTCTCCAACACCACAGTTCAAAAGCATCATTTCTTCAGCGTTCAGCCTTCTTCACAGTCCAAATCTCACATCCATACATGACCACAGGAAAAACCATAGCCTTGACTAGACGGACCTTAGTCGGCAAAATAATGTCTCTGCTTTTGAAGATACTATCTAGGTTGGTCATAACTTTTCTTCCAAAGAGTAAGCATTTTTTAATTTCATGGCTGCAGTCACCATCTGCAGTGATTTTGGAGCCCCAAAAAATAAATTCTGACCCTGTTTCCAATGTTTCCCCATCTGGTTTTTCCAGTAGTCATGTATGGATGTGAGAGTTGGACTATATAGAAAGCTGAGTGCTGAAGAATTGATGCTTTTGAACTGTGGTTTTGGAGAAGACTCTTGAGAGTCCCTTGGAGTGCAAGGAGATCCAACCAGTCCATCCTAAAGAAGATCATTCCTGATTGTTTATTGGAAGGACTGATGTTGAAGCTGAAACTCCAATACTTTGGCCACCTGGTGCAAAGAGCTGACTCATTTGAAAAGGCCCTGATTCTGGGAAAGATTGAGAGCAGGAGGAGAAGTGGATGACAGAGGATGAGATGACTGGACCACATCACCAACTCAATGGACATGGGTTTGGGAAGACTCTGGCAGTTGGTGATGGACAGGAAATCCTGGCGTGCTGCGGTTCATGAAGTCACAAAGAATCAGACATGAGTGAGCAACTGAACTGAACTGAACTATAAACCTTTGTGTATATTTCTTAATGGAAATAGTTGAATTTCTCCTGGGTAAGTCCTCTAGAGTGCAGTTGTTGGGCCATATGGCAGTTGGGGGCTCAGTTGTATGAGAAACTATCAACTTTTCCAGAGAGGCTGTGCCATTTTCATTTCCATCTGTATGAGTAATCTAGTTTCTCTGCATCCTCTAGGGCATTTGGTGCTGTCACTATTCTTTACTCTGTCCATTCTGATAAGGGCATAATGACATCTCATTTTGGCTTTTTTTTTTTTTCCTAATGACTAAAATGGCTGAAAACTTTTTATTTACTTATTTTCCATATTTATTATCTCTTTGGTGAAATCTCTGTTTATGTCTTTCATCTATTTTCTAAGTGTATTTTTACTGTTTAGTTTGAGATTTATATTCTAAAATTTGTATCAGCCCTCAGTTAGTTGTGTGACTGATAAAAATATCCCTCTAGTCTGTAACTTACCCTTCCATCCTCGTATCAGAGTTATTCACAGAACAAAAGTTTTTAGCTTCATATTTACTAGTTTATTAATTTTCTTTTTATGTATTATTGTGTTGTTGGTGTCAAGTCTAAGAACTCTTTGCTTTAGCCTAGATACTGAATATTTTCCCATATGTTTTGTGTAAAACTTTTGTGTAAAAGTTACATCCTATTTCATATTATGTTTAAGTCCACATGTTTAATTTTTGAATAAAGTATGACATTTAATTTAAGGTTTACTTTTATGTTAAGTTTACATTTAAGTTACAGTGTACCTACAGATATCCAGTTGTTTCAGTAACCACTGAGTTACTGTGGCACCTTTTTCAAAAATTAGCTATATTTGTGTGGGCCTATTTCTGCTTCTTTACTCTCTTCCATTGACCTTTGTCTCTCTCTCCATCAATACCACATTATTGATCATTGGCAGGTGAGCCTTATTATAAGATGGAGTGTTTTCTCCCACTTTATTATTGTTCTACAAACATTTTTAGTTGTCTAGTGTTCTTGTATTTAATCATATATTTATATTTATATAATTTATATATTTATAATTTATATATTTTTATTTAATATACAATCATATATTTTAGGACATGCTTCTCTGTGTCTACTAAATACTTCCTTGAATTTTGATAGGAATTGGAACATACATACATATTAATTTAGAAAGATTTAGCATCTTTACTATGTTGTCTCCCAACCCATAAACATATATGCCTCTCCATTTAGTTAAGTCTTCCTTGATTTTTTAAAATCATTTTGTTTTCAGTATATTGATTATGCTTATGTTTTGTTAAGTTTATACCCAAGTGGTTCGTCTTCACTGGAGCAATTGAAATGCTACAGTATATTTTTGATTTCAGCTTCCCCATGTTCAGTGTTGATCTCATTTAGGAGTAAAATTTTTTAATTTCCCTTTGTATTGTATCCTGTGACTTGATGAATTTACTTACTAGTTATAGGAGATTTTCGTAGATTCTTTAGGATTTTCTACATAGAAAATCATATCAGCTACAAATGGGGTGATACTGCAAATAAGGTGATTACTGAGAAAAATATGTTTTCTGTCTCTTTCTCACAAACAGGTCTATTTTTCATATTCTAGAGTTTACTCTGTGCTATTTTCTCTAGGCTAACACATGAGCAGCAGGTAGGAACTAGCAGAAACTTTCAAAAATCAATCTCATTAATTCCTGTACATGGAGGGGAGTAGCTCATATTTATTTTCTCACTGACATGCATTACACCACATAGAACATTTCTATCTCACTTAGGCAGAGTTATCTCCAGTCAATTTGACAGCTGTTAGAGATTGTGGCCAGCCATGAATTTGCAAATTCCCAAGCCCTTATGTTCTCCACCACAGGACACAGGAAAGTGGGGGCCTTTCTTACATGACTGGAGACAAAGGATCTTTCTCATTATCTATGGTAATCAAAGAGCATTTCTTAATATATAAGAATCTCCAAGAAGGTTTCATCATCTTCCAATTTACTTGCATATGTAGTAGTGTTTAAGGAGAGGATAAATCAACATATCAACAACAAAAACAAAGCCTGCATTGAATCAAATAAGCCTAATCTATCCCACTTTTTATGGGCCTTTTAAGTAGATATTAAACTGGACTGAGATACTATAATGCTTATAAAAGAAGACTTGGCAAAGGTAAGTTTATTTATTGACCTTTTATAATTTAATAGACCCACAAAAACCTTGAAATTCAGAGGCAGATTCTTTTATAATCAATGAGATGTTTTCAAAAAGCAATTTCTGAAACCCCATTTGGCACTTCTTCCCTGCTTCTGTGAGATTCTGATTTGTTAGATACTGAATGTTTTCATGAGATCTTATTTAAAACTAATTCCCAGGCAACTCTGCTTCACAGGCACACCTTGGAATGACTGACCAAGCAACTTTAGGTTTCTGAGAATCTTAGAAAACAATTCAAGTGTGCTTGGGGGTGGGTATCACCCTCAGGAATTTGAAGATTTGGGAATGAGTAGAAAGAGGACATTGTGGTCTTGTTGGACCTTCTCAGACAGAATATGGAAGGGACTAAGAACATCTTCTCCTGCCATGTAGAACTGGGGCAGGAGGTATGTGGTCCCCATACCCAGGGTGAGCAATTAGAGTTTGTTCTCTGTGGACAGAAACACCAAAATATCAATAGCAGGACTGAAGAGAGAAGGCTGGGCCCTGCTGAGATAAGAGATAAGAGACCACATGTTTCTCATTCTGAGAGTCAAGGAGACATTCTTGACTAAAAAACTCCTTGGAGATCAAAAGGGGAGTGATGCCAAGCTAGTGATGTTCATCACTAAAGGAAGAGTCACAGGCCTCTTCACTGGAATCCACTTTGACTGGGAGATGAGTGCACACACAAGGGAGGATCATGAGATATATCAAATACAGACTCAGAACCAGGCAAATCAATATGATTGGCCAGAGAAAACCCTGAAGAAATATCCCATAAAAATGAATCAACCTACTATGAGGGCAGAACTGTCTCTCTGAGTTAAACCATGTCTATCCGCACATACTGTACTCTTTTTCCTTTTAATAAAGACTTTACTTTTTTCACTACTTTCCATTTTTATGGGAATTCTTTTCTGCAAAGCCAAATGGCCAGGGCCTTGTCACTGACCACTGGTCTATGGCTAAAATTCAGTGCTCTCATTGCAGCTACCTGACCTCAGTCTCTGACTGGGACCCAAAACCGTGTTTCAAGCCACTCCAGGCTGAGACCACCCACCCAAGGTCAGAATGTAATGCTCAACATCTCCTGGTCTGTCCATCACTAAAGGAAGAGCCTGTCTGTGTAGTAATTTTGGCTTTTCCATTTCCAAAACAACCTCTAAGGATGAAGCTGTAAAATGAGGGGTTTGAGGTTTGCCCCTCTGCTGAAATTAATTTTATTGTGCAAATATTCCCTATAATAAATCACAAATAATTTATTAAGCTCAGAGGAAAATAGCTTAAGATGAAGACAAAAGTTGAATTTATTATCTACCAAAAACCTCATCTATTGTTGTAAATACCATATTTTCTGTGTAAGGAAAAGGCATATCACATATGCATGAAAATCAATGGATCTTTATTGTATCCAAACCGTACTGATGGAACTAACAAATGCATAATCAGTCTAGCCCATTCCTTTGAAAATAAATTGATTTTTCAGCACTTTTCTCCAAACTCAGTTGATTTGAAAATAAAATCATTTTCTTTCTTTCTGACACCAGTACATTTTAAATGGGAGAATTTTCTCTTCTCATGATTGTTTTCTGTGATTTTTTTCATACCGATTGGACATATCTAATTATCCAAATAGCTATTTAAATAGAATGCATTTTCAGTAATGTCTTTAAAGTGCCACTTATGGAGATAAAGCTTTCCATGACCTTTAAACCACAGCCACCTTTCTGGGCTCAGTGCTGAATGAAATATGACATCACAGATAATCTTGACACCACTACTTACATATTGGTATCAGAATCTGCATGTTTTTATTTTTTAATTGCCAAACACGGCAGCTCCATGGCCATAAAAGGTGATTGAAAGTCTTTGTACAATATGTGAAACTGGCTGTTTTCCACTTACAATAGAATATGAACAGAGTTTTATCACCAATGCTTATTTTCTGTTGACATTTTAATGAAAATAAATGTAGATTGGGTTGCCCCACTCTGTTCAGGCTTGAAGACTATACTATAGTATGTGAATCAATATTCTCTCCACTTTGAAGATCAACCTAAATGCAAGTACAATAGCTTTTCTAGAGTCATCTAGTACAACTTTGGTGTGAAGGTCTGAATCAGTTGGCTACTAAGGTACATTATACTAATTATTTTTATTTGTATATGTGTGTTCACATGGTGTTTTCTTGAGCACTTAAACTGCAATTATTCTTCTCATCTCATGTATAATTGATATAGCTATGCTCTTATAAGGGCTTCCCTGGTGGTGCAGAGGTTAAAGTGTCTGCCTGCAATGTGGGAGACCTGGGTTAGATCCCTGGGTCAGGAAGATCCCCTGGAGAAGGAAATGGCCACCCACTCCAGTGTTCTTGCCTGGAGAATCCCATGGACGGAGGAGCTTGGTGGGCTACAGTCCACGAGTTGCAAAGAGTCGGACACGACTTCACTTTCACTTTCACTTTCATGCTCTTATAAGGATTGTCTTTAACATATTATCCACATAAATGTCAGAATATGGAAATACATTACATATATGTATATGTATAACTGGAGAAGGAAATGCAAACCACTACAGTATTCTTGCCTGGAGAATCATATGGGTAGAGGATCCTGGTGGCTACAGTCATTGGAGTTACAAGAGTTGGGAACAGCTTAGCAACTAAACAATGACCACCATATATGTATAACAATTGAGATATTATTGCACTGTTCTCAGTTTGAATCAGAAGAACTAGATTGAATTCCAATGTTTGTGATCAGTTCAGTTAGTTCAGTTGCTCATTTGTGTCTGACTTTTTGCGAACCCATGGGATGCAGCACGCCATGCTTCCCTGTTCATCACCAACCCCCAAAGCTTACTCAAACTAATGTCCATTAAGTCAGTGGCACCAACCAACCATCTCATCCTCTGTTGTCCCCTTCTCTTCCCACCTTCAGTCTTTCCCAGCATCAAGGTCTTTTCCAATGAGTCAGTTCTTCACATCACCTGGCCAAAGTATTGGAGTTTTAGCTTCAACATCAGTCCTTCAAATGAATATTCAGGACTGATTTCCTTTAGGATTGACTGGTTGGAACTTCTTGCAGTCCAAGGGACTCTTAAGAGTCTTCTCTGACACTACAGTTGAAACGCATCAATTCTTGGGTGCACAGCTTTCTTTGCAGTCCAACTCTCACATCCATACATGACTACTGGAAAAACTATATCTTTGACTAGATGCACTTTGTTGGCAAAGTAATGCCTCTGCTTTTTAAAATGTTATCTAGGTTGGTCATAGCTTTTCTTCCAAGGAGCAAGTGTCTTTTAATTTCATGGCTGCAGTCACCATCTGCAGTGATTTTGAAGCCCCCAAAATATAAAGACTGTCCCTATTCCCATTGTTTCCCCATCTATTTGACATGAAGTGATGAGAATAGATGCCATGATCTTAGTTTTCTGGATGTTGAGTTTTAAGCCAGCTTTTTCACTCTCCTTTCCCACTTTCATCAAGAGGTTCTTTAGTTCTTCTTTGCTTTCTGCCATATGGGAGGTGTCATCTCCATATCTGAGGTTATTGATGTTTCTCCCAGCATTCTTGATTCCAGCTTGTGCTTCATCCAGCCCAGCATTTCTCATGATGTCCTCTGCATATAAGTTAAATAAGCAGAGTGACAATATTCAGCCTTGAGATACTCCTTTCCAAATTTGGAACCTGTCGGTTGTTCCATGTTCAGTTCTAACTGTTGCTTCTTGGCTTGCATACAGATTTCTCAGGAGGCAGGTAAAGTGGTCTGGTATTCCCATCTATTTATGAATTTTACACAGTTTGTTGTGATCCTCGCAGACAAAGGTTTGGCATAGTTAATAAGGCAGAAGTAAATGTTTTTCTGGTATTTTCTCACTTTTTCGATGATTCAGCAGATGTTGGCAATTTGAACTTTGGTTCCTCTGACTTTTCTTTTTTTTTTTTTAATTTTTATTTTTACTTTATTTTACTTTACAATACTGTATTGGTTTTGCCATACATTGACATGAATCCACCTCGGGTGTACATGTGATCCCAAACATGAACCCCCCTCCACCTCCCTCCCCACAACATCCCTCTGGGTCATCCCCATGCACCAGCACCAAGCATGCTGTATCCTGCATCGGACTTAGACTGGTGATTCGAAATCCAGCTTGAACATCTGGAAATTCATGGTTCACATACTGATGAAACCTGCCTTGGAGATTTTTGAGCATTACTTTGCTAGCATGTAAGATGAGGCCAATTGTGCAGTAGTTTGAGCCTTCTTTTGTATTGCCTTTCTTCAGGATTGGAATGAAAACTGACATTTTCCAGTCCTGTGGACTGCTGAGTTTTCCAAATTTGCTGGTATATTCAGTGCAGGATTTTCACAACATTGCCTTTTAGGATTTGAAACAGCTCAACTGGAATTCCATCACCTCTACTAGCTTTGTTCGTAGTGATGCTTCTGAAGGCCCACTTGAGTTTGCCTTCCAGGATGTCTGGCTCTAGGTGAGTGATCACAGCATCATGGTCATCGGGGTCGTGAAGATCTTGTTTGCACACTTCTGTGTATTGTTACCACCTCTTCTTAATATCTTTTGTTTCTCTTAGGTCCATACTATTTCTGTCCTTTATTGTGCCCATCTCTGCATGAAATGTTCCCTTGGTATCTCTAATTTTCTTAAGAGATCTCTAGTCTTTCCCATTCTATTGTTTCCCTCTACTTCTTTGCATTGATCACTGAAGAAGGCTTTCTTATTTCTCCTTGCTATTCTTTGGAACTCTGCATTCAAATGGGTTTATCTTTCCTTCTATTTTTTACTTTTAGCTTATCTTTCCTCAGCTATTTGTAAGACCTCCTCAGACAACTATTATGCTTTTTTGAATTTCTTTTTCTTGGGGATGGTCTTGATCACTGCCTCCTGAACAATGTTGCAAACCTCTATCCATAGTTCTTCAGGTGCTCTGTCTATCAGATCTAATTCCTTGAATCTATTTGTCACTTCCACTGTATAATCATAAGGGATTTGATTTAGGTCATACCTGATTGGTCTAGTGGTTTCCCCTACTTTCTTCAATTCAAGTCTGAATTTGGCAATAAAGAGTACATGATATGAGCCACAGTCACCTTCAGTCTTGTTTTTGCTGACTATATAGAGTTTCTCCATCTTTGGCTGCAAAAAATATCAATCTGATTTTGGTATTGACCATCTGGTGATGTCCATGTGTAGAGTCTTCTCTTGTATTGTTGGAAGAGAGTGTTAGCTATGACCAGTGTGTTCTTTTGGCAAAACTCTGTTTGCCTTTGACCTGTTTCATTTTGTATTGCAAGGTCAAATGTGCCTGTTGCTCCAGGTATCTCCCGACTTCCTACTTTTACATTCCACTCCCCTATAATGAAAAAGATATCTTTTGGGGGTTTTAGTTTTAGAAGGTCTTGTGGGTCTTCATAGAACCATTCAACTTCAGCTTCTTCAGCATTACTGGTTGGGGCATAGACTTGGCTTACCGTGATATTGAATGGTTTGCCTTGGAAACAAACAAATTTCATTCTGTCGTTTTTGAGATTGCATCCAAGTACTGCATTTTGGACTCTTTTGTTGACTATGATGGCTACTCCATTTATTCTAAGGGATTTTTTCCCACAGTAGTCGATATAATGATCTTCTGAGTTAAATTCACCCATTCTAGTCCATTTTAGTTCACTGATTCCTAAAATGTCAGTGTACACTCTTGTCATCTCCTGTTTGACCACTTCCAATTTGCTTTGATTCATGGACCTAACATTCCAGGTTCCTATGCAATATTGCTCTTTACAGCATCAGATTTTACTTCCATCCACCCAGTAACATCCACAACTGGGTGTTTCTTTTGCTTTGGCTCCGTCTCTTCATTCTTTCTGGAGTTATTTCTCCACTGATCTCAGTAGCATATTGGGTACTTACCGACCTGGGGAGTTCATCTTTGAGTGTCCTATCTTTTTGCCTTTTCATACAGTTTATGGAGTTCTCAAGGCAAGAATACTGAAGTGTTTTGCCATTCCCTTCTCCAGCTGACCATGTTTTGTCAGAACTCTCCACCATGACCTGTCCATTTTGGGTGGCCTTACATGACTTGGCTTATAGTTTCACTGAGTTAGACAAGGCTGTGGTCCATGTAATCAGATTGGTTAGTTTTCTGTGATTGTGGTTTTCATTCTGTCTGCCCTCTGATGGAGAAAGATAAGAGGCTTATGGAAACCTTCTGATGGGAGAGACTGACTGAAGGGGAAACTGGGTCTTGTTCTGATGAGCAAGGTTATACTCAGTAAATCTTTAATCCAATTTTCTGTTGATGGGTGGTGCTGTGTTCCCTCCTTATTGCTTGATCTGAGGCCAAACTATGGTGGAGGTAATGAAGACAATGGCAGCCTCCTTCAAAAGGCCCCAAGCATGTACTGCTGTACTTAGTGCTCCCAGTCTGCAGCAGGCCACTGCCAACCCATGCATCCTCTGGAGACTCCTGGACACTCATGGGCAAGTCTGGGTCAGTCTCTTCTGTGGCCATTGCTTCTTTCTCTTGGGTCCTGGTACACACAGGCTTTGTTTGTGCCCCCCCCCAAGTTCTGTTTTCTCAGTCCTGTGTAAGTTCTGGTGGCTCTCTGGTGGGGTAATGGTGACCTCCTCCAAGAGGGCTTGTGCCATACCCAGGTCTACTGCACCCAGAGCCCCTGCCCCTGTAGCAGTTCACTGCTGAGCCATACCGCCACAGGAGACACTCAAACACAGTTCTGGCTCAGTCTGTGCGGGCTCTGGGTTGTGGTGTGCACAAGGTTTTTTTGAGCCCTCCTAGAGCCTCTGGCGGGTATGGGGTTTGATTCTAAACATGATTTTACCCCTCCTACCATCTTGCTGTGGCTTCTCCTTTGCCCTTGGATGTGGGTTACCTTTCCTTGATGGGATCCAACATTCCCCTGTCAATGGTTGTTCAGCAGCGAGCTATAATTTTTGAGTTTTCACAGGAAAAGATGAGCACACATCCTTCTACTCCACTGTGACTGGTACATTGTGGTGATTTCATTTTTCATGAGTTGAAATGTACAGCAACAATAACAGGTCTCTGAGTTTTTAAGCAGCTTTCTCCAATTCCTTTTATTTTTTATTTTATTCTAGTCACACCAGTCTTCCCATGGTTCTTTGGAAAAGCCAAACTCCTTTTTGCATAGGATCTTTGCATATGTTGCTGTTTATTCCGAATGCCATCCTACTTTTCATGCCATTTTCTATACTTTCCTTAATAACTTCTACTCATCCCACAGATATAAACTCAGATTTGACATTTGTTTCAGCAAATCCTTCTTTACTGTCCATCACTGTACAGTCCACAGCATTAAAAATCTCTTCATAAACAGCGTTTGTCTCAGCTACACTGAGTTATTCATCAGATCATGAGGCAAAGGTGGAAACAGAATAAGTAGGAGGGCCTTGAACACATAGAATTTTATCTCTTGTTATTGATTTTCACCAGGGAGTGAGGAAGTGCATAACATGATCAGATTTGTGTTTTAAATAAACAACACTCTTAGCAAAATAATTGATAAAATAACATGGATTTTAAGAACATTCATGAGTAAAACTGGTGATTAAGATTGGATGATTGGCTTGATATGTATGACAGAGGAAAGAGTCTGAGGCACCCTATGAGTTTCTGGCTGGTGACTGGCTGACACTGGCTGGGTAAGTTGTGAGATGTTGAGACAAGAAGAGACGTAGATGAAGATGGATGGAAGCAAGAGGAAGGACAGTTCTGTCCAAAACATATTGAGGCTGAATTAATGCAAAGCAGTCAACTGGAGTGTGACAGTTGCGTAGAGACAAGTGTAATATAGCTGATAGTTTACATCACAGTGACTTCAGGACTCGATCAGAAAATGAAAACATGAGCATTAAGATGGAACAAGAAAATAGATAACTGACCAGTAACAGAGATAAAGACAGGGAAAAGGCTCAAAAACCTCCAAAGTAAACATTGCCAAAGCTATTAAAGGATGTTTAAGAGACATCAAGATCAGGAGCAAAATGTAGCTCAAGGAGAAGAATGATTTAGTGAATCAATGCATTGTAATCTTCAGATCAGGAATATACTGCTGAGTATAGTTTTTATGGAATGGTGAGAGACAGAAGGGTAACTGTGTAGAAAATAAAATTATTTTGTTGTGTGTCCATGCACCAGTACAGCATATAGTAGAGGTTGTGACAAAAATTCCTT
This sequence comes from Capra hircus, assembly GCF_001704415.2. Classification (NCBI taxonomy): domain Eukaryota; kingdom Metazoa; phylum Chordata; class Mammalia; order Artiodactyla; family Bovidae; genus Capra; species Capra hircus. Next base: position 57,563,600 of record NC_030809.1, on the reverse strand, counting down.
GCTTGCCCAAATTTTAGCCAGGCTTTTCAACTTCTCCTATGTCCATATATACATTCCCTTATAAAATTCATTTTTAGCAAGAACCTTGATAAATCAGTGTAACCTGACCCACTCCCTTCAATTTCTAATAAGGTTCTTCATCACCCAAGATGATGCCTGATCATCTTAACTTGTTCATCCCAACTCTGCTTCTTGGCTATGAATTCCCACTTGCCCTACCCTCTCTTTTACAGTGTAATATTTTATTGCACTGGTCTCTATAACTAACACAATGATCGTGAATAAAGTTACTTTACCATCTTTAACAAGTGTTATTGCATAATTTTTTTTAACAGTTGTCCTATGGTTATCATAAGTCCTAATTGCCATTGTATTGATATATACCTGTGTAACATAACAAGAATATCATGATAGAAACAGCAATATATCACCTTATATCAGTCAGAATACCCATCATCAAAAAGTCTACAAATAATGATAGAGAGGGTGTGGAGAAAAGGGAACCCTCCTATACTGTTAGTGGGAATATAAATTGGTGCAGCCACTATGGAATACAGTATGGAGGTTCTCTGAAAAATGAAAATAGAATTACCATATGATCCAGCAATCCTACTGGACTTTTTCTCCGCATATATCCAGAAAACACAAAACTCTAATTCAAAAAGATACATGCACACCAATGTTAACAGCAGTGCTATTTACAATAGCCAAGACATGGAAACAACCCAAATGCCCATCAACAATTAACTTAAGAAGACCTGGTACATATATATAACAGATTACTCAGCCACAAAAATGGAAGACATAATGTCACCTGTAGCAACATGAATGGAAGTAGAGAATATTATATTTAGAGAATTCAGAAAGAGAAAAACAAACATATGATATCACTTACATGTAGAATCTTGAAAAAAAAATACAAATGAATTTACATATGAAATAGAAACACATTCAGTCATAGAGAAAAAACATGGTTACCAAAGCAGAGAGGTAATGGAGGAGGAATAAATTGGAAGTATAGTGTTGACAGATAAAAAATACTATACATAAAATAGATAAACCACAAGGATTCATTATATAGCACAGGGAACTATATTCAATATCTTATATAACTGAAAATAATCTGAAATATATATATATATATATATATACATAAAGCTGAACCACTTTATTGTACATCTGAAACTAACACAGTATTATGTTAGCAATAGTTCAATTTAAATATATATATATATATAAAATTTAAAAAAAAATTTTTTGAGGCTTAGCCACACAGTCTTTAAGCAAATAAGGAATCTGAGGTCCAGGGACATGCAAGCACAAGCTTCAGGATCATGTGGTTGTCTCTGTCATGCAGTTTCAATGACCATCAGGTTCCCTGGCCCCATTCATGACACAGTCCTTAATAACCCCATGGAACTCTGAGGGCAACACTTTGTCTTTCAGATCTCAGAAGCTTTTCCTGATCTCTTAACAACCTTGATATCTGAAAGGTGACCGGATACAAAAATCAAGTCATAAAAAAATAGAAAATTATTCAGTAAGATTTTTTTAATATCATTACAATGCTCCCCCAAATATTCTCCACATTAAATGTACATCAACATTGCAAATCCTATGCTATGGTGAATACCTTGTGTTATTATCAGAAAGAGATAAAGAGCATTTTTATGACTGCATATGAAAGGTTCAGTTCAAACTGAACAATTTCGTTAAAATACATGACTTTTTGAGACAATGTTCAAAGTCCTCTGATGATTTGATCTCCTAGTATTAGGGCCATGTATGCCATTTCACTCACATACAGCATTTTACATAAAATATTTGATCTCACATAAAGTAAAATAATAATGTAGACAATATTATGTTAAAAATCACATTGGGGGAGAAACAATTCCAAAATGGTGGAGTAAGGACCTCCAACATCCTGATCATTCATAAGAGGAAAGAGAAGAGTGGCAAAAAATGTCAAAGTTAAGATTCTTTTAGAACTTTAGTAATGAAAAAAGGTTTTAAACAATATGCTGCTGCTGCTGCTGCTGCTGCTGCTGCTAAGTCACTTCAGTCGTGTCTGACTCTGTGCGACCCCATGTACAGCAGCCCACCAGTCTCCTCAATCCACAGGATTCTCTAGGCAAGAGTACTGAGGAATTTTTATTCAAGAAATATCAGAACAGCAAGCTTTATGGTGATGATTCCTTTCTATTCCCAGCTCCATGACCACCTGGACAGCCAACAGACTCCCAATCACAGTAGTTCTGAAAACCGGCAGCCTAGACTTTATTTTGGGGGGCTCCAAAATCACTGCAGATGGTGATTGCAGCCATGAAACTAAAAGACGCTTACTCCTTGGAAGAAAAGTTATGACCAACCTAGATAGTATCTTCAAAAGCAGAGACATTATTTTGCCGACTAAGGTCCGTCTAGTTAAGGCTATGGTTTTTCCTGTGGTCATGTATGGATGTGAGAGTTGGACTGTGAAGAAGGCAGAGTGCCGAAGAATTGATGCATTTGAACTGTAGTGTTGGAGAAGACTCTTGAGAGTCCCCTGGACTGCAAGGAGATCCAACCAGTCCATTCTGAAGGAGATCAACCCTGGGATTTGTTTGGAAGGAATGATGCTAAAGCTGAAGCTCCAGTACTTTGGCCACCTCATGCGAAGAGTTGACTCATTGGAAAAGACTCTGATGCTGGGAGGGATTGAGGGCAGGAGGAGAAGGGGACGACCGAGGATGAGATGGCTGGATGGCATCACTGACTCGTTGGACATGAGTCTGAGTGAACTCTGGGAGTTGGTGATGGACAGGGAGGCCTGGCGTGCTGTGATTCATGGGGTCACAGAGTCGGACATGACTGAGTGACTGAACTGAACTGAACTGAGGAGCAACTGTAATAGGCAGAGGAGATTCAGAGTTCCAAAGGGTTTAATTCCCAGAAAACTGTTATTTAACCTTTCTGGATATTCCCCATTCACAAAGTTGGTTTTCATCTGACTTGACTCAGAACTTGCTTAGTTAGAACAGCTGTTTCCCAGATGACATTTTCTGAAAAATGCATGCTGAAGTTGTTTAACGTTAGAATTGCCTGGATGGGGACTTCCCTGGTGGTTCAAAGACTAACATTCTGCATTCCAATTCAGGGGCCCTGGGTTCAGTCCCTGGTCCGAGGACTAAATCCCACATCCCACAGTTAAGAATGTTCATGCCACAACTAAATATCCCACATGTCACAAGGAAGATTGAAGATACCATGTGCCACAACTAAGAGTTGGCACAGCCAAATAAATATAAAAATAAATAAATATATAAAATAATTGCATGGGTGATGGTAAAAGTTGGACAAACAAAAAGATGACAAAAAAAACATTAAAAGAAAGCTATGGAATGAGATGCCCACGGTGGACTTTGAAAAGCTCTGAAAAATTCCTGAAAATCTAGAAGGCCAGGCAATTTCATAGGACTGGATGCATGCCCAGGGCTGTGTCATGCATGGGAGAAGCCCCAGCTCTCACCATTGAGTGATGGTGTGGTTCTATATGAACAAGAATCGGACATCAAGGAAGAGTTGTAAACCACTAGAGTGTTGAAGGGTCTTCCCAAGTGACACTAGTGGTAAACAATCTGCTTGCCAATGCAGGATACATGAGATGCAGTTTCAATCTCTGGGTTGAGAAGACTCCCCTAGAGGAGGGCAGGGCAATCCACTATAGTATTCCTGCCTAGAGAATCCGCTGGACAGAGGAGCCTGGCGGACTGCAGTCCATAGGGTCATAAAGAGTTGGACACGATTGAAGTGACTTGGCACACACACAGAGCGCTGAAGATGTGCCTTAATATATGCAAAAAGGCCCTCAGCAAAGACTAGGGAGCATTTAATGAAATCTCTGTGCAACAATTTACTGACCCTAAGTTAAATGAATAAAGACTAATGTGGCTACACATGAAAAATAATACAAAACTTACAGGATTAATTTAAAGTCACTAAACAAAAAACAGAAGCAGCAACACCAAACTCTGGAGGAAAGAAGAAAATATAATCTCTAGACTTGCCAAACTGTATTATTTAAATGTCCATATTTCAACAAAATTATGAGACATGAAAACAAATAAGAAATACTGGCCTGTATGCTAAAACATACACCAGGAAAAACCAGGCAGGCTGTCAAGTCTCACCACTTCTATTCAGCATTATACTGAAAATTATTGGCAGAATAATTAGATTAAATTTTTTAAAAAAAAAGGTATGCAACTTGAAAAGGAATATTAAAACTATCCTTACCTGTATACATGCCTATGTACAGACATGACTTTGTATGCAGAAAATGTACATGTGTCCTCAAAACAAACTATTAGAACTAATATACAAGTGGGGCAAGGTTGTAGAATACAAGATAAAATCACCAAAAAGCAATTGTGTTTCTCTGCCCAAGCAAGGAATGATCCAAAAAAGGAAAAAAAAAAATTAAGGAGAAAATTAGATTTATAAGCTATCCAAAAGGAAAAAAAAAAAAAAATAAGGGATGCATTCAACAACAGAAGTATAAGACTTGCAAAATGAAAACAATAAGGTATTGTTGAAATAAATTTAAAAGAATGTAAATAAATGTATAGATATCTATGCTTTCTGGATGAGAAGAATTAACATTGTGATATAAGTTCGCCAAAACAGATTCAACATATTCCTTATTGAAGGCTTGTTTGATGATCTTGCAGAGATCATAACACATATATACATACATAACACATTCACATGGAAATGTAATAGACACAAAATAGTAAGAACTATTTTGCAAAAGCTATGGTTTTTCCAGCCCTGTGGGAAAGCCTCGAGGGAAAGCCACAGATCCCTTGATCCACGCTACGGGAAGCGTGACACTGCTGCTACAGCTCCGGAGGAAAGCGCACGTGCATGCCCCCACTCGAGACGAGGACTGACTCCCCCGTGGAGACTCCAGAAGTACCCCAAGATCCATGTCAGCACTGGAGAGGAATCCTCAGGTTCCGGCCCCGACTCCACACAAGGTCTTAGACCCCAGCATCGACAGGAGAGGAATCCCGAGAGGCCCCCTAGCAACTCGCATGGGGACTGGCCTTTCCTGAGGCCACCAGAGCGGGTCCCTGAGACTGTAATGAAAGCTGAGCACTGAAGAATTGATGCTTTTGAATTATGGTGCTGGAGAAGACTCTTGAGAGTCCCTTGGACAGCAAATAGATCAAACCAGTCAATCCTAAAGGAAATAAACCCTGAATATTCATTGGAAGGACTGATGCTGAAGCTGAAGCTCCAAAATTTGGCTGCCTGATATGAAGAACTGATCCATTGAAAAAGATCTTGATGCTGGGAAAGATTTAAGGTGAAAGGAGAAGGGGACAAAAGAGGATGAGATGGTTAGATAGCATCGCTGACTCAATGGACATCAATTTAAGCAAATTATGGAAGATACTGAAGGACAGGGAAGCTTAGTGTGCTTCAGTCCATGGCGTCACAGAGAGTTGGACACAATTTAAGGACTGAACAATAAAACAACAATCTTGAAAAAGAAAGACAAAATCTGGATGACCCATACTTCCCAATCTAAAAAATTACAAAGCTACAGTAACAAAAGCAGTGTGGTCTGGCATAGGACTAAATATATAGGCTAATAAAATATAATCGAGAGTCTAACAAAAAATAATCTCAAGTTTGTGACAAATGAGTTCAATAAGTTTACCAAGGCAAATGTTTTTATTAGAAATGATATTGAGACAGCTGGATATCTTTGTGTAACAAATAAAGCTGTACTTCTACATTATTTCATAGGCAAAAATGAATCAACATGATTCCTAGACATAAAAGTAAGTGCAAAAGTAAAAACATTAAAAAAAAAATGACATTGGATTGAGCTATGGGCAAGCTATGGGCAAGCTATGTGCTCTTAAGCCCATAGATTTTTTAATATTTTAACATTTCATTAATGTGTGGAAGAAACAGAATAGAGTTTTTAAAATATTCCTTAGAGGTTTTAATCAACATCCATATCATGCTTACCAAGGAAAATACAGATAAATTGTATTTTATTGAAACAAAAACTTTGTAATATTCCATCTAAGAAGTCAAATCAAAAAGTCAATCTACAGAAAGGGAGAAAACACTTGCAAATTATACAACTAGTAAGGGTTAGCCTCAGTTCAGTTCAGTCGCTCAGTCATATCTGACTCTTTGCGACCCCATGAATTGCAGCATGCCAGGTCTCCCTGTCCATCACCAACTCCCGGAGTTCACTCACACTCATGTCCATCGAGTCAGTGATGCCATCCAACCATCTCATCCTCTGTTTTCCCCTCCTGCCCCTAATCCCTCCCAGCATCAGAGTCTTTTCTCATCTAGACTAAAGAAATTTCACAAATATTTGAATTATTATATGGGTAAAAGACTTGAGATGTTTTTCCTTTTTTTTATTTATTTATTTATTTTATTTTATTTTTTTTTAGCTTTTTATTTTTTAAATTTTAAAATCTTTAATTCTTACATGTGTTCCCAAACATGAACCCCCCTCCCACGTCCCTCCCCATAACATCTCTCTGGGTCATCCCCATGCACCAGCCCCAAGCATGCTATATCCTGCATCAGACATAGACTGGCGATTCAATTCATACATGATAGTATACATGTTAGAATGCCATTCTCCCAAATCATCCCACCCTCTCCCTCTCCCTCCGAGTCCAAAAGTCCGTTATACACATCTGTGTCTTTTTTCCTGTCTTGCATACAGGGTCGTCATTGCCATCTTCCTAAATTCCATATATATGTGTTAGTATACTGTATTGGTGTTTTTCTTTCTGGCTTACTTCACTCTGTATAATCGGCTCCAGTTTCATCCATCTCATCAGAACTGATTCAAATGAATTCTTTTTAACGGCTGAGTAATACTCCATTGTGTATATGTACCACAGCTTTCTTATCCATTCATCTGCTGATGGACATCTAGGTTGTTTCCATGTCCTGGCTATTATAAACAGTGCTGCGATGAACATTGGGGTACATGTGTCTCTTTCAATTCTGGTTTCCTCAGTGTGTATGCCCAGCAGTGGGATTGCTGGGTCATAAGGTAGTTCTATTTTTTCCAAAGAAGATATACAAATGATCAATGAGACCAATAAAATGCTTAATATCATTAGTCATTAGGAAAATGCAAATCTTAAGTCACAATATTGTATTTCTTCACACTCACCAAATACAAGATGAACAATGCCATGTCACATTGAAGATGTGGAAAAAAATGAATCCTTATACACTCCTGTTGGAATTGTAAAATTGTAAACCACTTTGGAAAAGTTCTGCAATTTCTGCCAAGGTAGGCAGGTAGATTTAGTCAATAAGCCATGTCCAACTCTTGGGATCCCATGGACTGTAGCCCACCAGGTTCTTCTGTCCATGGGATTTCCCAGGCAAGATTATTGGGATGAGGTTGTCATTTCCTTCTCCAGGGGACTTTTGCTACCCAGGGATCTAACTGGGTCTCCTGCATTGCAGGCAGACTCTTTACCAGCTGAGCCACCAGGAAAGCCCAATAGAATTATCAAATGACCCAGCGACTTTACTCCTAGATGTGCGCCTCTGAGAACTGAAAATATATGTCTACACAAAGCATTATGTACAAATATTCATAGTAGCATTATCCACAATAGTCAAAAGTGGAAATGACCCAAATATCCATCAACTAATGAGTGGGCAAATAAAATGTGTTTTATTCATACAATATAATATCATTTTTCTTTAAAAAGAAATAAAAATGACACATGTGACAACATTGATGGACTTTGAAAACATTTTGTGAAAAGAAAGAAGTTACATACAAAACAAAAGATATTGTATTATTCCATTTATATTAAATGGCCAGCTTTGGTAAATGCATAAAGACAAAGTAGCTTAGTGGTTTTGAAGGGATGGGTTGGAAGTGGCAAATTGGAACTGATTTCTGATGTGCAAAGTGTATTTTTTGGTGTGACGAGGACATTCTTAGATAATAGTGATCGTTGCACAATTCTATAAATATACTGAAAACACTGAGTTATGCACTTTACAGGGGGAATTTCACAGCATATGAATTACATTTTAATAAAGCTGTTATTGGGGTAAAATGAAGGAGAAAGAGGAATTCTCTGCATCAGGAAAGAAGATGCAGGCATTGGGCCTTGCAATGTCCTGATCTGACACAGTGTGCTGAGACTGATGTAGTGGTGGGTGTATTCTTCAGGAGTATCACCTCAAATCTGTTCCACATTAGGAATTACCATAGTCATCACTAGGCTTAAAAATAGATACTGATCAATGAAATATCTATATCCCCACTCTTCAGGTTTTTCTAGATTATAAATTTTTACAATGATCTACATGGCCCTCTTTTTTTAATATAAATTTATTTATTTTCATTGGAGGTTAACTACTTTACAATATTGTATTAGTTTTGCCATACATCAACATGAATCTGCCACAGGTATACACATGTTCCCTATCCTGAAACCCCCCCCCTCCTCCCTCTCCATACTATCCCTCTGGGTTGTCCCAGTGCACCAGCCCCAAGCACCTGGTATCATGCATCAAACCTGGACTGGTGACTCGTTTCATATATGATATTATACACGTTACAATGCCATTCTCCTAAATCATCCCACCCTTTCCCTCTCCCACAGAGTCAAAAGACTGTTCTATGCATCTGTGTCTCTTTTGCTGTCTCTCATTCAGGGTTATCGTTACCATCTTTATAAATTCCATATGTATGTGTTAGTATACTGTATTGGTGTTTTTCTTTCTGGCTTACTTCACTCTGTATAATAGGTTCCAGTTTTATCCATCTCATTAGAACTGATTCAAATGAATTCTTTTTAATGGCTGAGTAATACTCCATTGTGTATATGTACCACAGCTTTCTTAACCATTCATCTGCTGATGGACATCTAGGTTGCTTCTATGTCCTGGCAATTATAAACAGTGCTATGATGAACATTGGGGTACACGTGTCTCTTTCAATTCTGGTTTCCTTAGGAATATATCTACCTAAAGAAACTAAAGACCTATATATAGAAAACTATAAAACACTGGTGAAGAAATCAAAGAGAACACTAATAGATGGAGAAATATACCATGTTCATGGATCAGAAGAATCAGTAGAGTGAAAATGAGTACAATACCCAAAGCAATTTATAGATTCAGTGCAATCCCTATCAAGCTACCAATGGTATTTTTCACAGAGCTGGAACAAATAATTTTACAATTTGTATGGAAATTCAAAAAAACCTCAAATATCCAAAGCAATCTTGAGAAAGAAGAATGGAACTGGAGGATTCAACCTGTCTGACTTCAGGCTCTACTACAAAGCCACAGTCATCAAGACAGTATGGTACTAGCACAAAGACAGAAATATAGATCAATGGAAAAAAATAGAAAGCCCAGAGATAAATCCACGCACCTATGGACACCTTATCTTTGACAAAAGAGACAAGAATATACAATAGATTAAAGACAATCTCTTTAACAAATGGTGCTGGGAAAACTGGTTAACCACTTGTAAAAGAATGAAACTAGAACACTTTCTAACACCATACACAAAAATAAACTCAAAATGGATTAAAGATCTAAATGTAAGACCAGAAACTACAAAACTCCTAGAACAGGACATAGGCAAAACACTTTCTGACATACATCACAGCAGGATCCTCTATGGCCCACCTCCCAGAATATTGGAAATAAAAGCATGGCCCTCTTTTTATTTTATTCTCACACATTACTGCCAAAGTCATATTTGGGATCTGTAAAACACAACTACTGAACGTAAAGGTTGTTCTCAAGCATATTCTTGAGATTACACTTTTACATTAATTGAAAATTCAGCATAAACCTCTACTTTATCACACTTCAAGATTATTATAATTTCCTTTTAAACCCAATTGTTTTTTCAATTAGAAATTCAAATGATTTTTAAAGTTTCTATCTTCACCTTTAAGTGACAGAGACACTCCACATAGATTATTTTAATTACTTTTAAAAATATTCTGCAATGAGTACATTTTTAAATGTCAATTAAAATATTGTGATAAGAAAACCAACTATGTTAATGAAATATAAAATGATTAATATCTAATTATTTTTGAAGAAAATCTCCATTAGAAGCTTTTAATATTTCATTAATGTGTGGAATAAACAGAATAGAGTTTAAAAAATATTCCTCAGAGGTTTTAACCAATCGTTTTTATTCTCTTAGAGCTGTATGTCATTTTTAATTTGCTTGTACCTGATCTTTAGCAGGTGAAGCAGGGAAAGGACTTTGAGACAGTAGGCATTAGTTAGAGGGTTGAGGACAAGTAAGGAGAGCATGTTATCTTCAGATAACTTGATTGGTTTAAGATCACTGAAACCCAATGCACATAAGGAAAAAAGCAACAAGAACCTTTTCATTTATCTCATGCAATCCTGTGAAACAGATCTGTAAAGTTAATACCATACACAAGAGGAAATCACTCAGCTTCTGTAGGTGTCTTGCATCAACTCGCCAAGTCCTGAAAAAGCAGAACTGAGCCTCAAACACATTTATATAATTCTATAAATGTTTGCCTTTATAATAACTGCCTTCCTTAAAGTTTCTGCACTGGAGAAAATGTTGTGGGGTTGAGTGAGGTGGAAAATGAATAAGGACTTGAAAAAAAAAAAAGGAACATTGAAGGGATTTGCATCTCATTTATCCCCAATAATTATGCCCAAGCCCACTGATCTTGGCTCACAAAACCCATTCCTGTGAAACCTTACTGAGCTAAGAGTGAAATTCCAGGCTATGTTTCTGTAAAGATAGACAATCCCAGAAAATGAACTCCTTAGTCAAAAGATGATTCCTGGCAACAATTGATGACTATACTATGCTAACTAGCTATTTGATGGATAATCAAACTCTATTGCCAACCAGATTTGAAATGGATATTTCATGCACATGTAGCCCCAGAATTTCAAATTGAGCCATCACTTCAGTAATAGTGTTTCTATCAAGAGTATGGCAGTGGGAGAGAAGTATATCAAAGTGTGAACATGACACAATTTCCTTCACTGACCAGCCTTTCAAAATAGAAATTGAAATGAACATTTCCTCAACATATGTTGTGCATTCAGCTATGAAGTGGATTATTTTTAAAACATATACCTTAAAGATCCAGCTCACCCCTATGATCCATTTATAATATAACCAGTTAGCATAATTCATCATATATATACAATAACAAATCAATTCCAAGTAAGTAAATAAAGAAGTCATGAAGTTTTAAGGAAAGTGGAAAAGGGATTTATCATTTGATCATAAGATTTCAAACACATTAATTAGCATCTGTCTCAGTTTTCCTGTCTATAAAATGGTTATATATTCTATTGGTTATATTGTTGTTATGATAAATGACATACATGGAAATGCCTTACACAGCTCTTGACAAATATTCAATGTTCAATAAAAGCCAATTATTATGTAGTAATTAACAAATTGCAATTACAGCTAAATCATTTATGATCTGAAACATGTCACTCATCTTTGGTTAGAGTCTAGTCAACATAAATGTGGGAATAAATCTAAACAAGGAATCCTAAAGATTCCTCCCAGGAAGAAATCTTCTGGCCCCAGTTAGAATGATCCTAAAGATCATGTAATATCCAATTTGTCAAACATCTACCCTTGTGTATTGATAAATGTAACTTAAGCTAGGACACAAATTACCTTGACACTCTAGCATAGAAATTGGAAATGCTGTTTTCATGTATTTACTAATAGCTGTCCCACTCAATAGTGCCCAGGTGACCTTTAAATATCACAGAAACTGAGTGGCAAAGGAGAATAATAGTGGCATTTTAATTGATTGGTAAATTATTGAGCAGCATTAGCTAATACACCATAACACCTTTTCTCTCTCTCTCTGCCCAAAGTCCATATCACTGGAACAAATCATTCTGTTCTCTGGAGAGTTCCTGTTTTTCTTACATGTGGATCTATGATCCATTTGACCCTTTCTTCTGTGGTATAACATATACATCTTTTAAAAAATGTATGTAAATAAATATGAGGAAAAATAACTATAAGAAAATTGTATGCTAAAAAGCAAATGTCATTGTGGACTACATTTCACTGAAGTTCTGACCATTCAGAGTAAAATAAAAACAGAATGCACCTTGAATTTATTCTTGCTACTTTTTAATATAATTTTTAAAATGAATTTAGTGATAAATTTAAAGTTCTTTTGGGCATGATTCTCTGAGGTTTCTAAATTTCTGACCTTGATAGGAATTACCAAACTTTGATACTAACATCAAAGAAGTGACTAAATGATTTTTATCGCATAATATGCCATTACCACTTCTGGAATCATTTCATTTATAAAAATCCAAATATAATCTTCCCAACCCATGCTGAGGTCACTGCTTCTTGGGAAGAGAATGTTCGACATTCCAGATATCAAGACTAAAGACTCTTTAGCACTGTTTTGTATTTTTTAATCTTTTCCTTCCAATTAGATCTTAATTTTCAGAAAAGCCTTACAGGTCTCCAACACTTAGTAGGGGACACAGATGCATCAGGAGCTGCCTGTGTGACCATGAGATGCATTATTTGAATCACAATCTCTTAATTTATAAAGTTCCATGAGTTGTTGTAAGGAAGAAATAAGAAGCCTTGATGTTCCCTATTCGGCGTATTCTGAGTGGCACAGAACTGTGCAGACCAGAGCCCTTCAGAGAAAGCCTTGTTGCCCCAGCTACTGAGAGTGTGGTCAGCAGACAGTTCCCTGCCCCTATGAGATTTGCCTCAGCTGCAAAGAATTGCCTGGCGAAGGACACATCTGTCCCAGAGTAGCCTGTATTTAATGACTAACAGCCAATCAATTTTAATCCAAAGCAATAAAGCTCTGATTATCCTTTCAGGATTTCCTTGTGCCCAATCTTAGCTGCTCACCCTCTCTTCCACTAATGTTAATCCCTGAATTGTATCCTCCCTGTAGTGCCAGAGAATAAAACCTGCAATAGAGCTTGATACATGCCTGTATAGTGTCTTCTGTCATGTCCCAGTATTTGCGAACCCGTGGACTGCAGCCCACCAAGCTCCTCTGTCCATGGGATTCTCCAGGTAAGAATACTGGATTGGGTTACCATTTCTTCCTACAGGGGAGAATTATAATATGCTGTTTAGGTTTGTCATAACTTATTCCCCCCCACCCCAAGGAGCTGCTGCTGCTGCCAAGTCACTCCAGTCGTGTCCGACTCTGTGACCCCATAGATGGCAGCCCACCAGGCTCCCCCATCCCTGGGATTCTCCAGGCAAGAACACTGGAGTGGGTTGCCATTTCCTTCTCCAATGCAGAAGAGTGAAAAGTGAAAGTGAAGTCGCTCAGTCCTGTCCAACTCTTAGCGACCCCAGGGACTGCAGCCTACCAGGCTCCTCAACCCATGGGATTTTCCAGGCAGGAGTACTGGAATGGGTTGCCATTGCCTTCTCCCCACAAGGAGCAACCCTCTTTTAATTTCATGGATGCAGTCACCATCTGCAGTGATTTTGGAGCCCAAGAAAATAAAGTCTGTCACTGTTTCCATTGTTTCCCAATCTATTTACCATGAAGTGATGAAACTGGATGCCATGAGCTTTGTCTTTTGAATGCTGAGTTTTAAAACAGCTTTTTCACTCTCCTTTTCATTCACTTTCATTAAGAGGCTCTTTAGTTCCTCTTCACTTTCTGCCATAGGCTACAGTCCATGGGGTTGCAAAAAGTCAGAAATGACTGAAGAGACTGAGCACTGGGGAAGTCCCTGGAGCTTGATGCATACTAATCTTATTGCTGTATCTTTATCTCTTCCTCCAAGGATAGAAAGCCCAACCATCTTGGTTCTCTGAGTTAAATTCACCCATTCCAGTCCATTTTAGTTCGCTGATTCCTAAAATGTCGATGTTCACCCTTGCCATCTCTTGTTTGACCACTTCCAATTTGCCTTGATTCATGGACCTGACATTCCAGGTTCCTATGCTCTTTACAGCATCGGATCTTGCTTCTATCACCAGTCACATCCACAACTGGGTATCGTTTTTGCTTTGGCTCCATCCCTTCATTCTTTCTGGAGTTATTTCTCCACTGATCTCCAGTAGCATATTGGGCATCTAATGACCTGGGGAGTTCCTCTTTTTGGAATCCTATCAGTTTGCCTTATCATACTGTTCATGGGGTTCTCAAGGCAAGAATACTGAAGTGGCTTGCCATTTCCTTCTCCAGTGGACCACATTCTGTCAGACCTCTCCACCATGACCCGCCCGTCTTGGGTTGCCCCACAGGTATGGCTAGGTTTCATTGAGTTAGACAAGCCTGTGGAGAGCGAAAAAGTTGGCTTAAAGCTCAACATTCAGAAAACGAAGATCATGGCATCCGGTCCCATCACTTCATGGGAAATAGATGGGGGGAAACAGTGGAAACAGTATCAGACTTTATTTTGGGGGGCTCCAAAATCACTGCAGATGGTGACTGCAGCCAAGAAATTAAAAGACGCTTACTCCTTGGAAGAAAAGTTATGATCAACCTAGATAGTATATTCAAAAGCAGAGACATTACTTTGCCAACTAAGGTCCGTCTAGTCAAGGCTATGGTTTTTCCTGTGGTCATGTATGGATGTGAGAGCTGGACTGTGAAGAAAGCTGAGCGCTGAAGAATTGATGCTTTTGAACTGTGGTGTTGGAGAAGACTCTTGAGAGTCTCTTGGACTGCAAGGAGATCCAACCAGTCCATTCTGAAGATCAGCCCTGGGATTTCTTTGGAAGGAATGATGCTAAAGCTGAAGCTCCAGTACTTTGGCCACCTCATGCGAAGAGTTGACTCATTGGAAAAGACTCTGATGCTGGGAGGGATTGGGGGCAGGAGGAGAAGGGGACGGCAGAGGATGAGATGGCTGGACGGCATCACTGACTCGATGGACGTGAGTCTGAGTGAACTCCGGGAGATGGTGATGGACAGGGAAGCCTGGCGTGCTGCGATTCATGGGGTCACAAAGGGTTGGACACGACTGAGCAACTGAAATGAACTGAACTTGGTTCTCTGATCATCTCTCTGTATTATCCTGTGTTGTTCCTCTGATAGGATCCTTTATGCTAATATCACTTCAAAACTCCCTGGCCTTATTGTTCTGCATTCCTCAAACACTCACTCCAACACATATACCAAACACATAAGCATGGAATAACTTAAGTCACCTCCAACAGTATCTCACATTTCTTTGCTCTATGAAACATTTTTTCCTCTCTCAAAATGCCAGAATATGGCTGAGAATAGGAAAGACTAGAGATCTCTCAACAAAATTAGAGATACCAAGGAAACTTTTCACATAAAGATGGGCTCAATAAAGGTCAGAAATGGTATGGACCTAACAGAAGCAGAATATATTAAGAAGAGGTGGTAAGAATACACAGAAAAACTGTACAAAAAAATTTTTTTCATGACCTAGATTATCATGATGGTGTGATCACTTACCTAGAGCCAGCCATCCTGGAATGTGAAGTAAAGTGGGCCTTTGGAAGCATCACTATGAACAAAGCTAGTGGAGGTTATGGAATTCCAGCTGAGCTATTTCAAATCCTAAAAGATGATGCTGTGAAAGTGCTCCACTCTCTGATAATGAGTGATGTTGAGCATTTTTTCGTGTGTCTGTTAGCCATCTATATGTCTTCTTTGGAGAAATGTCTATTTAGTTCTTTGGCCCATTTTTTGATTGGGTTGTTTATTTTTCTGGAATTGAGCTGTAGGAGTTGCTTGTATAGTTTTGAGATTAGTTGTTTGTCAGTTGCTTCATTTGCTATTATTTTCTCCCATTCTGAAGGCTGTCTTTTCACCTTGCTTATAGTTTCCTTTGATGTGCAGAAGCTTTTAATTTTAATTAGGTCCCATTTGTTTATTTTTGCTTTTATTTCCAGAATTCTGGGAGGTGGGTCATAGAGGATCCTGCTGTGATGTATGTCAGAGAGTGTTTTGCCTATGTTCTGTTCTAGGAGTTTTATAGTTTCTGGTCTTACGTTTAGATCTTTAATCCATTTTGAGTTCATTTTTGTGAATGGTGTTAGAAAGTGTTCTAGTTTCATTCTTTTACAAGTGGTTAACCAGTTTTCCCATCAGCATTTGTTAAAGAGATTGTCTTTACTCCATTGTATATTCTTGCCTCCTTTGTCAAAGACAAGGTGTCCATAGGTGTGTGGATTTATCTCTGGGCTTTCTATTTTGTTCCATTGATCTATATTTCTGTCTTTGTGCCAGTACCATGCTGTCTTGATGACTGTGGCTTTGTAGTAGAGCCTGAAGTCAGACAGGTTGATTCCTCCAGTTCCATTCTTCTTTCTCAAGATTGCTTTGGCTATTTGAGGTTTTTTGTATTTCCATACAAATTGTGAAATGCGATTCAAAAGTCTACAAGCAATAATTGCTGGAAAGGGTGTGGAGAAAAGGGAACCCTCTTACACTGTTGTTGGAAATGCAAACTAGTACAGCCACTATGGAGAACAGTGTGGAGATTCCTTAAAAAACTGTAAATAGAACTGCCTTATGACCCAGCAATCACACTTCTGGGCATACACACTGAGGAAACCAGAATTGAAACACATGTACTCCAATGTTCATTGCAGCACTGTTTAGAATAGCCAGGACATGGAAGCAACCTAGATGTCCATCAGCAAAAAAATGGATAAGAAAGCTGTGGTACATATACACAATGGAGTATTATTCAGCCATTAAAAAGAATACATTTGAATCAGTTCTAATGAGGTAGATGAAACTGGAACCTATTATACAGAGTGAAGTAAGCCAGAAAGAAAAACACCAATACAGTATATTAACACATATATATGGAATTTAGAAAGATGGTAATGATAACCCTGTTTGTGAGACAGCAAAAGAGACACAGATGTATAGAACAGTCTTTTGGACTCTGTGGGAGAGGGAGAGGGTGGAATGATTTGGGAGAATGGCATTGGAACATGTATATCATATATGAAACGAGTCACCTTTCCAGGTTCAATGCATGATACTGGATGCTTGGGGCTGGTGCACTGGGACGACCCAGAGGTATGATAAGGGGAGGGAGGCGGGAAGGGGTTCAGGATGGGGAATATGTGTATACCTGCAGCGGATACATGTTAATGTATGGCAAAACCAATATAATATTGTAAAGTAATTAATCTCCTATTAAAATAAATTTACATTTAAAAAATAAAGAAACAAATGACTTAGAGCAAATATCATATATCACTTACATGTGGAATCTTAAAATATGATATAAATGAACTTATTTACAAAACAGAAATAGGCTCACAGACATAGACAACAAACTTATAGTTACCAAAAGGGAAAGATGGGAAGAGGGATAAATCAGAAATTTAAGATTAACAGATACAGACAACTATCCATAAAATAGATAAACAAGGACCTACTGTATAGAACAGGGAACTATATTCAATAGTTTGTAATAAACTATAATGGAAAAGCATCTGAAAAAAAGAAAAGAAAGTACTCCACTCAATATGCCAGCAATGTTGGAAAACTCAGAAGTGGCCACAGGACTGGAAAAGGTCAGTTTTCATTCCAATCCCTAAGAAAAGCAATACCAAAGGATGCTCAAACTACTGCACAATTGCACTCATCTCACACACTAGTAAAGTAATGATTAAAATTCTCTAAGGTAGGCTTCAGCAATAGGTGAACCATGAACTTCCAGATGTTCATGCTGGATTTAGAAAAGGCAGAGGAACCAGAGATCAAATTGCCAACATCCACAGGATCATGGAAAAAGCAAAAAAGTCCCAGAAAAACTATTTCTGCTTTATTGACTCTGACAAAGCCTTTGACTGGGTGCATCACAACAACCTGTGAGAAATTCTGAAAGAGATTGAATATCAGACCACCTGACTTGCCTCTTAAGAAGCCTGTATGCTGGTCAGGAATCAAGTTAGAACTGGACATGGAACAACAGACTGGCTCCAAATAGGAAAAGGAGTACGTCAAGGCTGTATATAGTCACCCTGCTTATTTAACTTCTATGCAGAGTACATCATGAGAAACGCTGGGCTGGAAGAAGCACAAGCTGGAATCAAGATTGCCAGGAGAAATACAATAACCTCAGATAGGCAGATGACACCACCTTTAAGGCATAAAGTGAAGAAGAACTAAAGAGCCTTTTGATGAAAGTGAAAGAGGAGAGTGAAGAAGTTGACATAAAACTCAATATTCAGAAAACAAAGATCATGGCATCCAGTCCCATCACTTCATGGGAAATAGGTGGGGAAACAGTGGAAACAGTGGCTGACTTTAGATGATGATTGCAACCATGACATTAAAAGACACGTACTCCTTGCAAGGAAAGTTATGACCAATCTAGACAACATATTAAAAAGCAGAGACATTACTTTGCCAACAAACATCCATCACTAAGGCTATGGTTTTTCCAATAGATATATATGTATATGAGTGTTGGACTATAAAGAAAGCTGAGTGCCAAAGAATTGATGCTTTGAACTGTGGTGTTGGAGAAGACTCTTGAGAATCCCTTGGATTGCAAGGAGATCCAACCAGTCCATCCTAAAGAAGATCAGTCCTGGGTATTCATTGGAAGGACTGATGTTGAAGCTGAAGACCCTGGTGCTGGGAAAGATTGAGGGCAGGAAGAGAAGTGGATGACAGAAGATGAGATGGTTGGATGCCATCACCAACTCAATGGACATAAGTTCGGGTGAACTCCAGGAGTTGGTGATGGACAGGGAGGCCTGGCGTTCTGCGGTACATTGGGTCACAAAAAAATCAGACACAACTGAGTGACTGAATTGAACAGAATATTTAATTGATTATATGCACCATATTTTCTTTATCCATTCCTCTGTTGGTAGACATTTATGTTGCTTCCATTAAAAAAAAAAAAAAAACAATAATAATGCCATCTTCAGCAACATGTGTACCTAGAGATTGTTATATTGAGTGAAGTAAGTCAGACAGAGAAAGACAAATATTGTATAATGTCAGGAAGATCCCCTGGAGAAGGAAATGACAATCCATGCCAGTACTATTGCCTGGAAAATCCCATGGACAGAGGAGCTTGGTAGGCTACAGTCCATGGGGTCGCAAAGATTCGGACACGACTGAGCAACTTCACTCACTCACATGTGGAATCTTAAAAAAAAAAAAAAAGAAAACTACAAACAATCTTATCTATAAAACAGATATACAGTTACCGATGTAGAAAATAAATTACCAGGGGATACAGAGAAGGCAATGGCACCCCACTCCAGTACTCTTACCTGGAAAATCCCATGGATGGAGGAGGCTGGTAGGCTGCAGTCCATGGGGTGGCAAAGAGTCAACACGACTTCACTTTCACTTTCACTTTTCACTTTCATGCATTGGAGAAGGAAATGACAACCCACTCCAGTGTTCTTGCTTGGAGAATCCCAGGGATGGCTGAGCCTGGTAGGCTGCTGTCTATGGGGTCACACAGAGCCAGACACGACTGAAGCGACTTAGCGGCAGCAGCAGCAGCAGCAGGGAGTGAGGAATAAATCAGGAGATAGGAATTGACACATACAGGCTACTGTACATAAAATAGGTAACAAATAAGAATACACTGTATAGCACAGGGAATTCTGCTCAATACTCTTTAATGGCCCATATGTGAAAACAATCTAAAAAAAATAGTGGATATATGCGTAACTGTTTCACTTTGCTGTATACCTGATATAAAACTAACACCATGTCATAAATCAACTATAAAAGAAAAAAGTAAAAATGTTACTGGCTCAGTCATATATGACTTTGTAACCCCAAGGACTGTAGCCTGTCAGGCTCCTCTGTCCACAGAATTCCCCAGGCAAGTATACTGCAGTGGGTTGCTATTCTCTTCTCCAAGGAATCTTCCTGACCCAGGGACTGAACCCAGTTCTCCCACATTGCAGGCAAATTCTTTACCATCTGAGCCACCAGAGAAGCCCTACACCAATAATTTTTTTTTAATTCTACAATAATTCTTCTCTCCTTGAATATTTAGCTTTCTCAATATCTCTGAGACACCCTCTTGGGTCCCTTAATTTGTGTTTAATGTGGCACTCTGGCTTCCTCATGAATGCAACCATTAGGCTATGATGTACATTTTTAGGTTTATTTGCCACTAGTCAGAAAACTTATAATGATGATGGGGGACAGTGAAAAGCACACTCATCTCCATAGCTGTAATTCATAGCAGAAGGTTCTGGGTTTGTTAAGCAATCAGAATCATTTGTTTGAAGACTTTATGAATGAGCAAGTGAATTAATGAGCAGATGAAATGATGTTTTTTTCAGTGTGTCAGGTTAGTCGCATTTCTAGATTTTCCCTAGTGATTCAGAAGTGAAAAGGCTTTGACATGATACCAAACCAAGATGAGTTGGGCCAGTTTTCTGTATATCTGTCTAATAATCTTGCAATCCATGTCCCAAGAAAGGAGGAAGACAGGGACCTTGGCAAGGTGTTCAAAAATATGTCCCCAGATATACTTATGGTGGCAGTATGTGTATAACTTTCTCCCTGGATGGATACTAAAATTAACTTATTTAAAGAATCATTCAAATTTCACTTCCTATACAACTTCAATATGAAGATGCAGTTGGGATTGAGACAGTATTGGGGCATGACACACAAGAAGTGACTTGTATGGGTACATTCAGAGGATGAGCATATGATCATAAGTGGGTCATAAAGCAAAGGAGGGGAGAACATCAATACAATGGGTTAGAGATGACAATTCAGGAACAGAAGTGGAATAAGGAAAAAGTAGTTTCTCCAGAGTCAGGTGATGGAGTTTTTAGGCTCATTATGTGCATCTTAAAACGGGGATGATAATATTTAATTCATAGTAATATAATGAAGATTTGTATCCTCTGCAGTGAAGGTTGGAAATATGTTGGGAATGTGGGCACAGGCAATAGGACCATCACTAAATGCCTTCTATCTGTCTAATGACAGATGGTAGACTACTTTCTTCCCAGTCCTGCTTAGGAACAGTTCTGCTCTACAATCACTCATGTTTACATAAGTGTTCCTGGCCTTGATAAGCTTAAACTCTTGCAGTCCAGGCATCATCAACAAAATATCCATTCTAAGATGGGTGGGGGGTGGGGGGGTGGAATGACCTTCCCCAATCACAATCAGTCACATTTAAGAAATGGTATTTTCCCCTTGAAAACAGACCAATGTATGTGTCTTGAATCTTCGTGGTTTCCCTCGATTATTGATCTCTGGATAAAAAGAGACTGATAACAACAACCCAGAGGACAAAACCTCTAGAATGATGAGGTTTCTCTCTTACTTCACTGCTGACCCTTCAAGTTGTAAGAGGTCTGGCTTCCCCTAATTTCCGTGGGCTACACATGGAGGATAGGAAATAGTTCCAATGCATCTTAACAAACATACATGGAAGAAATGTAAGTGCTATCCTGCTATGTCACAGGTACCAGGGTCAGCCAGAGGACAAAATAAGTAAAAGAATAATAAGAAAAATCTCATTTAGCACTTGCTTCTTTTCAGCCACATCAACAAATTAGAATGATGATGGATGATGAACAAACTCAGGTAATCCATAGGTTGTAGATGAGCCTGTCTATTCTGCCTTAGCAGTTGACTCACAGGCCAGCAATCAAGATGGCAGTGGATTTTGTTCCCATTCCAGACTTACAGCACAGGGATTTGGAGAGGGAAAGATAATTTATAGAAAGGAATTGAAATGAGCCTTAAGTAATTAGTAAAATTTCCAGGTTCAGAGCAACTAAATTCTGGCCCACTGTGATGTCAGAGGAAATTGATCCTAAACATTTATGTAGTTCAAGACACTGGTTCTGACAATGGGATATAGAGGAGAAATGCAATGGTTTCATTAATACTGGGACTTTAGAGCCAGTCTGCCTGGGGATGAGCACATTGTAAGGCTTTGGCCGTCACGTCCTGCTCTTGGTTTGCTTCACGTGACACTACTTTCATGAAGATAGGAATACTTGCCCACAGGATTGTTGTACAGATACAACAATATGTCAGTAGAAATTAGATTGATAAATTAATACAAATTAGAGGTTTAGAACAATGTTTCAATTATTCCCCAATAAGTGGTAGCAATTAGAAACATTAATGAGAAGAAAGACAGAGTCATTCTACTCCTTCTAACCTTCAACAGAACTCCAGATACTGCCTCCTGCTGCCCTGATGTCAGTCCTTGCAATCATCAGTGACCTTGCATTATGTGCTTCTGTACCTAGCTCAATGTCCTGCATCATCATGCTCCTCAGCACTTCATCTTGGAACTGTCCTCCCAAACTCACAGGTGAGTTTCTATACCTCAATCTGCTCAGATGCAGCATCTTCAGGTTTTAATTCTGAAAATGCCTCACTTCCTGTCTATGAAATCAGTCACATCTTTTAATATGATTTGGCCTCAGTCATCTACCTATTATAAAAAAAAATTAAGAATACATTATCTCTGAGGTCATTTTCTACTTTAATCTCCTGTGATTTTAAGACTACATCCTGAGATTTATTTAAAAAAAATAATAATCCAGTTATGCTTTATGACTCTAACACAGATACAATAGATGGTCCCCAAGATGGATGTGGAGTTCAGTATTATCAAGCTAAAGATCTCCGGACCCAGGTCATAATGTAAGAGGTGTTTATCCCTGGTAAACTGAAGTATTGCTAGTAAGAGATAAACTTTACTCATTGTCAAAGGAAAGCCAAGGATATACTGAGGAAAGTGGCCAAAGAGGGCATGACCTGATCCTCCTTTTGGAGGGTAAAAGTTAATGATGAACTAGAGGCCAAGATAGTCAGCAACAGAAGAAATAACTTAGAAACAAGTACTCTAAGAAAAAGCCTGAGACCTTGCAAAGAAGGGGAAAAAAAAGAAAAACTAAAAACCTCTCGGAACTCTCTGTGTTAGTAGTTTTTCTTTGGCAGAGATTATATTTTCAGAGGACTGAAAGGAGATGGACAATGACACTTCCTTTTAGAAGCCAAACAAAAGCACAATTCACTGTGACATGAAAAAAGGAAATAATTCAATATCTCCTTCTGGATTTGAGCAGCACCAAAGTGTGTGTGTGTGTGCACTAACTCCTAAACTGGAGTCAAATGAGATGTAAAAAATACCCAAGACAAAGACCAAGTGGAAAACATTAAAGAATTAAGCCTGAATCAGGAATCCTGAGGTATTGCTATCTCTCTTTCCTCTTAGCCTCCATATGGTCATTCTGAAGATCTCCACAGTGTTCGATCCTTTAATTTTCTTCCCTATGTATAAGATAATTTGTTTCCAGTTGAAGTAACATCTGTTTCTGTAGATAATTAAGTTATTAGATGCTGATCAAAGCTTTCCTGACCTTTTTATGCATAATCAATGAATTTAGATGCAAAATGTGAACATTTTACATTAAAAAAATGATCTAAATATTTCATTAAAAGACATTTTGTAATTATGTGACATACTTATATTTTATACCTCCTATAGTTAATGCTTCTATTCAACCAGTTATAATAGATATCATTTCCAGAGTATTTTAGACAGTTTGTGTACATTTTGCACACAATCTTTCCAGTAGTTCTGGGAATAATATAATAATATAAATAATTATTCATATTAGCTATTTTATAGATGGCTGAGAAAGCTGGAAAACCCATGGGGTCTCCATAGGTAGAATTAGAATTCAAACTTCAGCCTCCTGACTTTGGAGTCCAGCCTTTATCTTAAACCTCCCCTTTTTCCTCTTCATTGCACCCCTAATTGGATACATGTTTCCAGGGCTATTAACTCTGTACCCTGCTTCTTGTTTGTTCTTTGACCTGTGATAGTTTAGGGTGAAATCAAGCAACTTTGACTACCATAGATTTCAAAAGACATCGTACAAAGCCCAGAATTCTTTGTTTCTAGAATTTTGGCAATTAGTAGATAGACCACCTTCACTATGAATAGTGGGGGTAAATTTCCAATTTGTTAAGAGGTCAGTGAAAGAATGAATCAGGAATGAGGCTAAACAGTGCAGATAAAACTTGCATCTTGATGTCCTTCTAGTCGTAGAGAATATGTTGTTATTGTTTAGTCGCTAAGTCTTGTTCAACTCTCTTGTGACCCCATGGACTGTACCTCGCCAGGCTCCTCTGTCCATGGGATTTCCCAGGCAAGAAGACTAGAGTGAGTTGCTATTTTCTTCTCTAGGGAATCTTCCTGACCCAGGGGTCAAACTCACGTCTTTTGCATTGTAAGTGGATTATTTACTGCTGAGCCACTGGGGAAGCCCATCATAGAGAATATACATATTCTTTTTTTAAAGCCAAAATTCAGTTTATGCCTTTCAACTTAACCTTGTGTGCTATACAAACATGAGAACATAAATTAGCGAAAGAGCTTATTTACGCTTTGCTGTCAAATCTAATCATTTTTGTTTCATTTAAGACATTCTTTTTGTTATTCATAAAGGTAACAACAACAAAGTCAGCCATGTAGTATAATTGACAAGGTAGTAGCCACCTGGATGTGAACCTTGTTACAGTCCTTCCAGGCTCAGTTTTTGTTCTTTGCCTCAAGTTTTCCTGAGATGAGAGTTCTCTCTTGTCTCTCACATAGCTATTTTGAGGATCGATGAAAGAGTGTAAAATGCAGACACTGAAAAGTTTGAAGAGCTAGATCAATCTAAAGTACTCTTTGGTAATAAATGATTGTGTTTGTTTTCATATGGCATTAGATTTCCATCTCATGGGTGTCATTATTTTCATGTGCTCATTCCAAAATGAACTGATAATGATTTTATCAATGTTCAATGCAGACAACATAATACTTTTATTCATAAATTATTTTATTTCAAAATGGAAATGAAACACCCATTCTTAAGTTTTCTAGTTGCTCTTCCCTACTTTTGTCACATGCCACATCTTGGGGAGGCAAGGGGACTGAGAATGACCACAGTGCAGTCTTAAATTCCTTTAATTATTTTCCAACAGCTGGGGCATTAGAGTATACAAGTCTTTGGAATTAGTAAATGGTACTTCAAATTTGACATGTAAATATATCTGATTTTAGGTATTAAATATATAATGGAAAATATACTGGGATTGTTGAGATTAACATACACACACTACTATACAAAAGATAGATAATGAACAACGACCTACTACATAGCACAGGGAACTATACTTACTATTTTGTAATAACCTGTAAGGGAAAAAAATCTGAAAAAGAAGAGATGTATTTATGTGTATAACTGAAATCACTTTGCTGTACACATGAAACTAACACAACATTGAAAATCAACTATATATATATAACCAAATATTAAATGCAGTTTTAAAAATCAAGGATCTTGGCTGTGGATTCCTATGCTTATGTTGTGCTACTGGTACATCCCTCATTGTTCCTAAAATTCTTTTTTTGTAAATTTGTTACTTTATTTTTGCATTTTGGCCAGTCCCAAGGTTTCTAAGTTTTTGTATACATAAAGTTTTACTGCCATATGTTTGGTTATAATTATGTTATTTTTTTACATGTGAAATGACAGAAATCTCTATTTTGGGACAGAGTTCTGAGGAATTGAAAAATATCTTTAAGAAAATACAATTTTTATAGCTCTCTGACTCTTGGCTTGTAGGAAAAATCAGACTAAATCCTGGCTTAGTCTTTATTTGAAACAATCTGGATTTGTGTCTGTTGTCCTGGGGTTCCATCTGGCTTAGCACTTCTCAACTGACTTTCCATATTTAGTCCAGTATTACTTTTTCATTGTATTATATTTTTTGATTAAGATGTAACTTGCATACAGTAAAGTTGAAAAGCCTTTAAGGTTCAGCATAACACCTTTTGCATACATGTACACCTGTGTAACAGCTGTCCAAATCAAGACACAGAAAACACTTCCAGCAACCTAGACTCTCCTGGCACATTTTGGTTGATGCCTCCTCGGAGGAAATCTACGTTCTGACCTCTAACATTGTAGATTAATTTTGCCTGATTTTTAACTTGATGGAAATGGAGTCATTACCAAATGTTATTGTAAAAATCAGAAGTGGTTTGTTACATTTATGCTTTGTACTTTAAGCTTCTTCCATTCTCTCTTCTAATCATGTATGAGGAGCATGCAGAAAATAGTTCTGACTTTGAAGTGAAGTCGCTCAGTCATGTCCGACTCTTTGTGGCCCTGACTCTTTGTAGGCTCCTACATCCATGGGATTTTCCAGGCAAGAATACTGGAGTGGGTTGCCATTTCCTTCTCCAGGGGATCTTCTCAACCCAGGGATCGAACCCCGGTGTCCTGCCTTGTAGGCAGACGCTTCACCATCTGAGCCGCCAGGGAAGTCTCTGGTAAATTTCTGACTTTATGTGTGGTTTAACATGAAAATGATCAGACACAATGTGTCTTTCTTTTCTATATCCTCACCAGGCACAAGGAGCTCATTCAGAGTATATACATTCAAATAAAGTGCCCTTAGGCCAGAGCAACTGGCCATATCCCAACCTTTTGGTTCTAGGTTGTAGGTAAGGAATATTCTTTTCT
The DNA here is from genome assembly GCF_001704415.2 of Capra hircus. Taxonomy (NCBI): domain Eukaryota; kingdom Metazoa; phylum Chordata; class Mammalia; order Artiodactyla; family Bovidae; genus Capra; species Capra hircus. The sequence goes on along the minus strand of NC_030809.1, from coordinate 57,537,031 downwards.
GTTGTCCCTAATGACCACTTGGTAAGTTGCCACGGCCCTTGTCAAAATCAGCAATGCAAAAAGCCACCAGGCCTGCAGTAGGTGGTGTCAGTGGGAAATTATGAGAGGTTATTAGATATGCATAGAATGTGATGGAAAATAAAGGGCTGAGCATTCTGCTGAAGAGATAGATGTGCAGAAAATAATCCAAGCAGTCTTGCTGCAGAGGTTTGGTCATTTACAATACGGTGCAGAACTACAACTATTTGTTTATTGTTTGTTAATAGCTTTTTCCTTTATGTTGTAGTGAATGTTTTCAATAGTAATATGGTCAAAAGAATGAAAGGTGTTGGATGAAAAACTACATACAGTTAACCTTTGAACAATGGAGCGTTAGGGGAGTTAACCATTCAAGAAACCAAAAATCTATGTAGAACTTATATTCAATCTTCTGTATTCACAATTTCTATGTCTGTGATTCTACGTCCTTGGATTTAACAAATTTCTAGATCTTGTACTACAGTGGTATTTACTATTGAAGAAAATCTCTGTATAAGTGGACCAAGGCAGTTCCAATCCATGTTGTTTAAGGATCTGCTATCCTGGATTATCTGTTTTCAAGGATGCTGATACAGCACATGTACTCAGTATGTCAACATTCATTGTTAACATTCAGAAATCATCGTGTTTTCAGCAAAACATGAAAATCAAAACACAAAAATGAAAAAAGCATCATGATCTACTTCAAAGTTAGCAATTATCTTAAGATGATGCTTAAAGATGATGAAAATCATTTAATATTTGTACCTAGAGAAGGCATGTTTAAATATTATTCTAATGCATGTTTGCTTGTTTCTGGATGAAATGACCATTTGTTGTAGCCAACCTCCAAAACCACTCCCAATGATTCCTCCTTCCTGAGATCCATACCCTTTTGCGGTTCCTTCTCATATATTTTGTATAAGTACTTTCAAGATTAACTTGTAAAAGACTGTTTTCTATCATGGATCCTCTCTGCCTTGTCCACTCTTATAGTTTCAGATATGGAGGTAAGCCAGACATTATGTCTTAAGAACACACAGGCACTTTATTGTGTTATAGAGAAACTCACATGGTGAAAAACTGAACTCTCTGGCTAATAGCCAGGAAAGAATGAAAGAATTCTAAAAGCAACCTTAACTGTTCTGTAGGAGTCTCCTGGAATGAGCACCAAGATGACATTCACAAATATTCCAACTCCTTTCTCATGAAACTCAGAAAAAGCAGAGAAGAAAAATGTGTCCTGACCCTAACAGACTATCTAAACCACTTCATCTGCAGTCTTAATTTGATAATATCCCTTACTCTAAATTAATTTTTCTAAGCAGTGCTGAGAATGTTAATTCTGTATTTGCCAGTCATAAAACAGTGATATCAAACCATCACTGATTGTATTTAGGTGGAGAATAGGGGTAAGGAAGGAGGAGAGAAAGAATGATTATTTCAAACCGAAATGTTTTCTTAGTAAATAACCAAGAGATGAAGACTGGAGGTCTTTGCACCTACTATTGACCTTCTTATTCAGCAAAGACTTTGCGAGCCTTGAGGGCCGTCATTTAACATGTTTGTTCTTCTCTCTCATTCTGTACTGTTTTTGCCTCCACCAATGAACAATCAGTCTCCCCTAAAGATGTATTTTCTCTGGTTTTGATTTCTGCTTAATCATGCCTTTATTTATTAATGTATTGTAACCACCCCCCAAACTTGGTGACATAAAACAACCACCATTTATTATTTTTCATGATTCTTTGGGCTGACTGGATCCTAGAAAAACTTTAGATACCATGGTCTTTTCTACCAATGTAGTGTGGGATTCCTCACACCATGGCATCTCTGAGTACTCAGACTAGGCAAATTACTTGAAGAGCAAAAGCAGAGGCTTCCAGGCTTCCTCCCATTCTAGTAATCAAAGAGTCATGAGGCAAATCTAGAAACAAGAAGGAAGAAAATGGATTACATTTCCTAATGGGTAAGAGATGTGTATATTTAAAGGAAGGAAGGGTTGATGATGCCCCACCTTTGGAGATTCCAACACATTCACAGCTCCTACCTACTGACTCTATTTCAATCATTTTTCATGCTTACTAACTTCTATATATGTTTAGCTTTAAATTTCCCCCAATTAATTAATAATCCTAATATCTCTGATCCAAATTTCTCAATGAAATAGCTATTCAGGTGATTACCATTGCTCTTTCATGCAATAAACTTTCAATGAAAAGCTCTTCATAGATCACTGATCAGTTTGTATAACTAATGATTCGTGAATTTGATGTTGTTTTTTTCAACCAACTGACTGCAGGCACCAAGGACAAGAACAGGTCTTATAGTGAAAGGCAGACATGGCCTGCTTCATCAGAGCAGGGTAGGTGGGAGTCATCACAACCTTCAGGAAGATGTTTTGACTCAGAAGGATGCACCTTGATTCACCTGCTCTATGCAAGATGTCTCTTAACTAATGAATCGATATGAGGCACTGACTATATAGTTAACTGGACTTTTAATTTTCTCTCTTTAACAATGTTTCTTGCTTATCTGAAGCCCTCTACTTTTGGAGTGTGATAAAAGCAATCCCTCACACAAATATCAAGACTGAATTAGATGATTAGTCAATCTCTAAAGAATTCTGGGCTGTTTGTTCCTAATTTCTCACATTGCAAACTGCCTGATCACATGGACTTCTTAGAACACGCATGTCTCTTTCAAATATCTTTCAGTTATGTAATTCATATAACGAAGACATCTCTCCACTGTAGACCTCTCCACAAACTTCCTTCTCCCAGAAACTTCTTTTGATTGCTTTACATTGTAGTTGCAAAATTCTGAGTTTTCTTCTATTTTTGTCTTATTATGGGAAACAATAATAAATCCACCAAACATAACTGTGATGTAATTTCTTACTATATGATGCCCAGAAAGAATAACATGTGATAAATGAGAAACAATAGACTGACAGAAGCTTCATACCCCAAAAGATTGAGATTTTGTACCAAACGACTGGAATCACTTGCAGAGTTAGCCAGTTTCTATTGAAAGAATGAATTCATCCATTTTTCTTCTGCTTTTTTTTTACTTTTTATTTTAATTGGAGGATAATTATTTTACAATATTGAGGTCTGTCTCTTCTTTTAAAAAGATGAAAATACTGTATATAGGTTTCTGTATACTCACCCTGTGCACTGTCAAACCAATGCTTCTAATTTGATAGTTCAATTCAGTCATTCAGTCGTGTCCAACTCTTTGTGACTCCAGGAACTGCAACATGCCAGGCCTCCCTGTCCATCACCAACTCCCTGAGTCAACCCAAACTCATATCCATTTAAGCAGTGATGCCATTCAACCATCTCAGCCTCTGTTGTCCACTTCTCCTCCTGCCCTCAATCTTTCCCAGCATCAAGGTCTTCTCAAATGAGTCAGCTCTTTGTATCAGGGGGCCAAAGTATTGAAGCTTCAGCTTAAACATCAGTCCTACCAATAAACACCCAGGACTGATCTCCTTTAGGAAGAAATGGTTGGCTCTCCTTCCCATCCAAGGGACTCTCAAGAGTCTTCTCCAACGCCACAGTTCAAAAGCATCTATTCTTCGGTGCTCAGCTTTCTTTATAGTCGAATTTTCACATCCATACACAGCCACTGGAGAAACCATAGCCTTGACTAGATGGACCTTTGTTGACAAAGTAATGTGTCTGCTTTTTAATATGCTATCTAAGTTGGTCATAACTTTCCTTCCAAGGAGTAAGCGTCTTTTAATTTCATGGCTGCAATCACCATCTGCAGTGATTTTGGAGCCCCCCAAAATAAAGTCAGACACTGTTTCCACTTTTTCCCCATCTATTCCCCATGAAGTGATGGGACCAGATGCCATGATCTTCATTTTCTGAATGTTAAACTTTAAGTTAACTTTTTCACTCTCCTCTTTCACTTTCATGAAGAGGTTTTCAGTTCCTCTTCACTTTCTGCCATAAGGGTGGTGTCATCTGCATATCTGAGGTTATTGATATTTCTCCCAGCAATCTTGATTCCAGCTTGTGCTTCTTCCAGCCCAGCGTCTCTCATGATGTACTCTGCATATAAGTTAAATAAGCAGGGTGATAATATGCAGCCTTGACGTACTCCTTTTCCTATTTGGAACCAGTCTGTTGTTCCATGTCCAGTTCTAACTGTTACTTCTTGACTTGCATATAGGCTTCTCAAGAGGCAGGTCAGGGGGTCGGATAGTCCCATCTCTTTCTGAATTTTCCACAGTTTATTGTGATCCACACAGTCAAAGGCTTTGGCATGGTCAATAAAGCAGAAATAGATGTTTTTCTAGAACTCTCTAGTTGCTTTTTCCATGATCCTGTGGATGTTAGCAATTTGATCTCTGGTTCCTCTGCCTTTCCTAAAACCAGCTTGAACATCTGGAAGTTCATGGTTCACGTATTGCTGAAACCTGGCTTGGAGAATTTTGAGCATTACTTTACTAGTGTGCGAGATGAGTGCAATTGGGCAGTAGTTTGAGCATTCTTTGGCATTGCCTTTGGAATGGATTGGAATGAAAACCAACCTTTTCCAGCCCTGTGGCCACTGCTGAGTTTTCCAAATTTGCTGGCATATTGAGTGTAGCACTTTAACAGCATCATCTTTTAGGATTTGAAATAGCTCAACTGGAATTCCTTCACCTCCACTAGCTTTGTTCGTAATGATGCTTCCTAAGGTCCACTCAACCGCATTCCAGGATGTCTGTCCCTAGGAGAGTAATCACACCATTGTGATTATCTTGGTCATGAAGATCTTTTTTGTACAGTTCTTCTGTGTATTTTGCCACCTCTTCTTAATATCTTCTGCTTCTGTTAGGTCCCTACCATTTCTGTCCTTTATTGAGCCCATTTAAAGACATTTACTCCTTGGAAGGAAAGTTATTACCAGCCTAGATAGCATATTAAAAGCAGAGATATTATGTTGTCAACAAATGTCCGTCTAGTCAAGTTTATGGTGTTTCCAGTGGTCATGTATGGATGTGAGAATTCAACTATAAAGAAAGCTGAGCACAGAAGAATTGATGCTTTTGAACTGCGGTGTGGAGAAGGCTCTTGAGAGTCCCTTGGACTGCAAGGAGAGCCAACCAGTCCATTCTAAATGAGTTCAGTCATGAGTGTTCATTGGGAGGACTGATGTTGAAACTGAAACTCCATTGGCCACCTGATGTGAAGAGCTGACTCATTTGAGAAGACCCTGATGCTGGGAAAGATTGAGGGCAGGAGGAGAAGGGGACGACAGAGGATGCGACAGTTGGATGGCATCACTGACTCAATGCACATGGGTTTGTGTGAACTCCAGGAGCTGGTGATGGACAGGGAGGCCTGGTGCTGTGGTTCATGGGTTCGCAAAGAGTCAGACACGAGTGAGCGACTGAACTGAACTGAACTTGCATGAAGTGTTCCTTTATCTCTAATTTTCTTGAAGAGATCTCTACTCTTTCCCATTCTATTGTTTTCCTCTATTTCTTTATATTGATCAGCATTGATTGCTAAGGAAGGCCTTCTTATCTCTCCTTCAAGTGGTACTCTGCATTCAAATGGTATATCTTTCCTTTTCTCCTTTGCTTTTTGATTCTCTTCTTTACACAGCTATTTGTAAGGTCTCCTCACACAGCCATTTTTATTTTTTCATTTCTTTTTCTTGGCGATGGTCTTGATCCCTGTCTTCTGTACAATGTCATGTACTCTGTCTATCAGATCTAGGCCCTTAAATCTATTTCTCACTTCCACTGTATAATCATAAGTGATTTGATGTAGGTCATACTTGAATGATCTAGTGCTTTTCTCCACTTTCTTCAATTTCACTCTGAATTTGGCAATAAGGAGTTCATGATCTCGACTGAACTGAACTGAACTGAACTGAACTGATTTGAGCCACAGTCTGCTCCCTGTTTTGTTTTTGCTGACTGTATAGAGCTTCTCCATCTATGCCTGCAAAGAATATAATCAATCTGATTTCAGTGTCAATCATCTGGTGATGTGTATGGGTAGAGTCTTCTCTTGTATTGTTGAAGAGGGTGTTTGCTATGAGAAGTGCCTTCTCTTGGCAGAATTCTATTAGCCTTTGCCCTGCTTCATTCTGTACTCCAAGGCCAAATTTGCCTGTTACTCCAGGTGTTTCTTGACTGCCTACTTTTTAATTCCAGCCCCTTATAATGAAAAGGACATGTGTTTTGGGGTGTTAGTTCTAGAAGGTCTTGTAGGTCTTCATAGAACTGTCCAACTTCAGCTTCTTCAGCATTACTGGTTGGGGCATAGACTTGGATTACCATGAGATTGAATGTTTGCCTTGGAAATAAACAGAGATCATTCTATTGTTTTTGAGATCGCATCCAAGTACTGTATTTCAGACACTTTTTTTGTTGACTATGATAGCTACTCCATTTCTTCTGAGGGATTCCTGCCCACAGTAGTAGCTATAATGGTCATCTGAGTTAAATTCACCCATTCCAGTCCATCTTAGTTCGCTGATTCCTAGAATGTCAATGTTTACTCTTGTCATCTGTTTGACCACTTCTAATTTGCCTTGATTCATGGACCTAAAATTCCAGGTGCCTATGTAATATTGCTCTTTACAGCAGCAAACCTTGCTTCTATCACCAGTCCCATCCACAACTGGGAGTTGTTTTTGTTTGCCTCCATCCCTTCATTCTTTCTGGAGTTATTTCTTCACTGACCTCCAGTGAGCACCTACTACCCAGGAAGTTCATCTTTCAGTGTCCTGTCTTTTTCCCTTTTCATACTGTTCATGGGGTTCTCAAGGCAAGAACACTGAAGTGGTTTGCCATTCCCTTCTTTAGTGGGCCACATACTCTCAAACCTCTCTACCATGACCCGTCCATCTTGGGTGGCCCCATATGGCATAGCTTAGTTTCATTGACTTAGACAAGGCTGTGGTCTATGTGATCAGGTTGGCTAGTTGTCTGTGAGTATGGTTTCAGTCTGTCTGCCCCCTGATGCCCTCTCTCAGTGCCTACCATCTTACATGGGTTGATAATATATGGCTTAAAAGAGTTTTCATTTACCTCATTAAGTATTTATTCCATTTGTATTACTTATTTGTGGCTTTCTGAATATTTGAGATATCCTCCCTCATGAAGCTCAGAAAAGTAGGAAAAACACACATATAAATTAAAACTTCTTGTGAGATACAATTAGACCACAAAGGAGAAAATACTCATTTTACTGAGAAAGGGAAAAGCAGAAAAGTCTTCATGGGAAAAACTGAATTGAAATCTGAAGTTGTATTTTTTATGAAAGTCTTGATTGCTGTCAGCAATTCATATTGGGTTTCTTTTCAATTGAATCCGCTCACCTGGGTGTTTTATAAGATATGATCCATTGAGATATTTTCTCTGACTCATGAGGTTTTTTACAGTGTATTTTTTAATATAGATTTCAAGCCTGATTTCACTCTGGTTAGAGAACGTACTCCATATGATTTCAGTCATGTGTTACTGACCAGCATATGGTCACCTTTTTAAAATGATCATGGTAGTTTTCAAAGACCATAATATTCTATAATTGCGTGCAATGTTTCATACATATGCAGTGAATTAAGGCCATTAAAATTGTCTATATATTCATTAATTTTTTGCTTATTGTATTAGTTACTGAGAAAATTATATTGAAATATCTCCACTTGTATTTAAGTGCCACCCTACTATTTCTTCTCATAATTACTTCTACATTTCATATATGTAAGTGCATATATTTGGCTGCACTTTACTTGTGGGATCTTTAGTCATGGCATTAGGGATCCAGTTATGCCATCAGGAATCAAACCCAAGCCCCCTGCACTGGGAGAATGGAGTCCTAACCACTGGACTACCAAGGAAGTTCCCTCTACATTTTCTTTATTTGCATTATTGGAGAAGTTTATACCAATATATCCACTTTGGAAATCTGTTTGACATTATTCATAACAGATGATTGTTCACATGCCCTATGACTTAGTCATTCCAGACTTTGATATATTTTAAAAAGAAATATTAAAAAATTTTAAAAAGATAATTTAGAACAGCAGTATTCATAACACCCAAACTTGAGATAATACATGTGTCAGTCCATAACAGAATGAGTAAATAAATTGTGGTATATTCTTCTATCAACAGAATATCCTAAAGCAATGAAAATAACAATTGATACATAAATTTAATAGCATACATAAATATCAGAGCCAAGGTTGAGGCAAAGAACACAAATACAAAATAATGCATACTATATGACTCTATAAAACACTAAAGAATCATAACTTTACAGTGATGGATGGAAATTGAGAGGGAAAGGATATGAGGTGGCTATCTGAGAGATTTAAGTGATCATTTAATTTATTAAATTGATGATTATAAAAAGGAGGTTGCCTTCTGCTAATTCTCGAATGGAACATTTATGTGTTGTGCACTTTTCTGTATATTTCATATATCAATTTAAAATATATATAAAAACCAGGGGATTGGCCAAGCTGGCAGAGTATGAAGACCTGGAGCTCACTTTCTCCCACAGGCACCCCCAAATTACATCCATGTATAGAGATATTATTTTATGAGAAAAATCAGAAGACTAGTAGAAAATATCTTCAACAACTAAAGATAAAAAGAAGGAACCACAATAAGATGGGTAGAAATAGCAAAGATGTTATACAGTTAAGACCAGGTGGCTGACTCACCAATAGGAGGAGAATTACAATTGCAGAGCTTCTTGCCTAAGAGTGATTGGCCCAAGCCCAATATCAAGTTCCCTAGCCCAGAGATCCTGCACAAGGAAAATGAACCCCTAGAACATGTAGCTTTGAAGACCAACAAGGATTACTCTCAGAGGATCTAAAGAGCTATGGAACATAGACTCCACCCTCAAAGAGCACACACAAAATCTTCAGGACCCAGGGCAGAGTGGTAGTTTCAAAGGAGCCTGGGTCAGATACATCTGCTGATCTGGAAGAACCTCTTAGAGGAGCAGAAGGCAGCTGGGGCTCACCCCGGGAGCATAGACACTAGCTATAGCCATTGGGAAAGTTGGATCGACCACATGGACTCTGATGCTGGTAAGTGCCACTGTAGACTCTTCCTTCAGGCTTTTTATCTCTGGGACATGGACCCACCCACCTGCTTGTCAGCACCAGTACTGAGACACCTAAGCCCAAGAAACTTGCCTGGCAGAGACACAGCCCCATCCACTAGCAAGACTACTGCCTTAAAGGCCTCTGAGCCCACAGTCACCCCAGGACCTCTGTATTCTTTAATAATAGGGATATTAAAATTTATGAAACTCAAAAAAAATATGGTAACACCAAATAATATATATTAGTGTTCTCCGAAGTTTTCATCACATAAATATTCTGTACATGTGTCCTTCATATATTGATGTTGTGGGGTCCATAAATCCTATACACAGTAGTGCTAGTTCACAATATAAAGTGTATATTGTATACAAAAATAGAAAGTTATAAAGTTTTATATGAACAGAAATTTTATCATTTTCTTTCAACACCTCAGTAGATCAGCTTGAGATGCTCTTTTGAGAGTAGACTGTGAATTTTACCTGAAATAGACCACTTCTCTGTTACTGCGGAGTCTACAGAAGAGTTGATGGTAATGTGCTATCACTCAGAATATTGAGATAGCCTGTGTCTTTCATCCTTAAGAAAAAGATTTTCATGGTTTTTAGAAATTAAGAGCAAGACCTTCATATAAGAACTGACGTTGACATAACTCAGAGAAAGACAGCTTGAGTCTTCGACATCCAGTCGTTTACATTCTGGGAAGCTTTTCCTCCTTTGGGCTTACTTTTTGGTGGAGAGTTCATGGAGGAATTGAATTGAATCTTGAGACAATCATTAAATTGTTAAAGGAACAACCTCCGTAATTGACATCTCTCGGGTAATAGGAATTTGATTTGATAAGGGGAATTTTGAGTGATTATTTAACTTTATTTCTTTACCTGAATCATAATCATAATTAAAAAGGGATTAGCTTCATGTTAATTCATTTAGTGGGATATTTGTGTTTCGTACATTTGCCTATATATTTGAATATCAAAAGAGGAATTAAGAATGAAAAGTACTATTGAATGGCACTACATTCATTCAGGGAACTATATTAAATATTCTGTAACAAACCAAAATGGAAAAAATATAGATATATATATATATATAGATATATATATACTCAGATGTATACATATACATCTGAATCACTTTGTTGTATACCAGAAACTAGCACAACATTTTAAATCAACTATAATTCAATAAAAATAAATATTATTTTTTTTAAAGAATGCAAATGTTTACAACAATTCAAGTCATAGCTTCTAGGGAGTGTCTCTATTAAGAATTTAGAACAAAGCAAACTAAAATAAAACAACAAAAACAAATTTCCATGTGTATTTTCCTAAAAAGAAAATTATTTCTTGAAGAGTTGGTTAGAGAGCAAATAAGCAAGTTTACAACTTAGGATTTCTGTTTAACTAACACAGGCAGAAGGCTCACCTCATGGTACTACTATATAAATATTCTTCTCAGAGAATGTGTAAGAGGCTAAATGAATCTCTTGAATTGGTTGCCATCTTTGTATCATTGGAGGTTGAATTATGCATGAATTGATGATAACTGAAATTAAGACTTCAACAGCTTGTTCAGTGAGAAGAAGGAAAATACAGATTACAGATCTATTTTTACTTAAAAGACACATTTACATTTGAGTAAAGAGTATATGAATCAGAAAGTTGAAAAAAGCACCCCATTTTTTGTTTCATTTATGATATACAAAGTATAGATGTCACTCTTACAAGTCACTCACATCCTTACAGCCAGAAAAAAGCTGAACAAACTGAAAATCAATGTCCATTAAAATCATGTTGGATCCACTGAAGAAAAAAGATTTGAGTACCAACTGCCTTCCTGTAATCAGGAGGGACAGGTGAATCCAGAGAATCACAGCTGAGATATTCCTACCTGGAGTAGAAGATGTTGGAGCTATAAATTGGGAGGAACTCTTAAATGGTAACTTTGACACAATGCCAGAGTTGGTGTGTAAACTAACATGAGAAACTCTTGGAGGCCTCAGTCCTTGGGTGCTTCTAACAGTCATGTGGCTTTTACCTACAGTAATCCTACCAGGTTCTGATAGCATTGATCAGGAAACATTCACTCATGTCTCTCACTAAGGATGGAAAAGGGTAACAACTGTGAAATTTTCCCAGAGTTGTCCATATAATAACAGCCTATACTCTGAGAGGAAAGACTTTTACCAGTTTTATTCCAGCTGATAGAAAGTCATTCTGCCCACTCTAGTCCTTTCTAGCTTTTTGTCTCATAACTGGACATGGAACAACAGACTGGTTCCAAAAAAAATATACCAAGGCTTTATATTGTCACCCTGCTTATTTAACTTATATGCAGAGAACATCATGAGAAACACTGGACTGGAAGAAACACAAGCTGGAATCAAGACTGCTGGGAGAAATATCAATAACCTTGGATATGCAGATGACACCACCCTTATGGCAGAAAGTGAAGAGGAGCTAAAAAGCCTCTTGATGAAAGTGAAAGAGGAGAGTGAAAATGTTGGCTTAAAGCTCAACATTCAGAAAATGAAGATCATGGCATCTGGTCCCATCACTTCATGGGAAATAGATGGGGGAAAAAGTGGAAACAGTGTCTGACTTTATTTTTTTGGGCTCCAAAATCACTGCAGATGGTGATTGCAGCCATGAAATTAAAAGACACTTACTCCTTGGAAGAAAATTATGGCCAATCTAGATAGCATATTCAAAAGCAGAGCCATTACTTTGCGGACTAAGATCCATCTAGTCAAGGCTATGGTTTTTCCTGTTATCATGCATGGATGTGAGAGTTGGACTGTGAAGAAAGCTGAGCGCTGAAGAATTGATGCTTTTCAACTGTGGTGTTGGAGAAGACTCTTGAGAGCCCCTTGGACTGCATGGAGATCCAATCAGTCCATTCTGAAGGAGATCAGCCCTGGGATTTCTTTGGAAGGAATGATGCTGAAGCTGAAACTCTGATACTTTGGCCACCTCATGCAAAGAGTCGACTCATTGGAGAAGACTCTGATGCTGGGAGGGATTGGGGGCAGGAGAAGAAGGGGACGACAGAGGATGAGATGGCTGGATGGCACCACTGACTTGATGGACGCGAGTCTGAGTGAACTCCGGGAGTTGGTGATGGACAGGGAGGCCTGGCATGCTGTGATTCATGGGGTTGCAAAGAGTCGGACACGACTGAGCGACTGAACTGAACTGAACTGAAAGTACAATAACAGTGCAAGAAAAACATTGTGTCAAGTCCACAGCACATAGACACAGGAGGAACGGAAAGGGAGGGAAGGGAAGGAAGACATAAATACTACATGATAAAAGACTTACATCTTAGACTATGAAGTTTAAGTCTAACATGATTTTAATGTTTTTTTTGCAGATCACAGTAAAACTTACTAGTGAGTGATTTATGAAACAAACCTCATCCCTCTTTTTAAATATTGACAGAATTTTCCCTATTCAGTCTTTTAGAAACTCTTTGGTCCATACATGAATGCTAAAGATCAATGATTCAGTTCAGTTCAGTCTCTCAGTATTGTCCAACTCTTTGTGATCCCATGTACCACAGAACGCCAGGCCTCCCTGTCCATCACCAACTCCCGGAGTTCATCCAAACTTATGTCCATTGAGTCGGTGATGCCATCCAACCATCTCATCCTCTGTCATCCCCTTCTCCTCCTGCCCCCAATCCTTCCCAGCATCAGGGTCTTCTTAAATGTGTTGGATCTTTGCATCAGGTGGCCAAAATATTGGAATTTCAGCTTCAACATCAGTCCTTCCAATGAACACCCAGGACTGATCTCCTTTATTACAGACTGATTGGATCTCCATGCAGTCCAAGGGACTCTCAAGAGTCGTCTCCAACACCACACTTCAAAAGCATCAATTCTTTGGCGTTCAACTTTCTTTACAGTCCAACTCTCACATCCATACATGACCACTGGAGAAACCATAGCCTTGACTAGATGGACTTTTGTGGACAAAGTAATATCTCTGCTTTTTAATATGCTATCTAGGTTGGTCATAACTTTCATTCCAAGGAGTAAGTGCCTTTTAATTTCATGGTTGCAGTCATCATATGCAGTGATTCTTGAGCCCCCAAAAATAAAGTCAGCCACTGTTTCCCCATCTATTTCCCACGAAGTGATGGGACCAGAGGCCATGATCTTTGTTTTCTGAATGTTGAGCTTTAAGCCAAATTTTTCACTCTCCTCTTTCACTTTCACCAAGAGGCTCTTTAGTTCTTCACTTTCTGCCATAAGGGTGGCATCATCTGCATATCTGAGGTTACTGATATTTCTTCTATCAACCTTTATGTCATTTAGAAATTCTCTTGAGATACCAATGTGTTATTTAGATGGGTCAGAAAGTTTGAATGCAGGTAAAGAAATTTGGTGTACTCTTACAAGCATTTTACCTTTCATGAGTTCATTAACTTCATTTTCATAAATGTTCAGTCTATGATATTCTGTCCAAAGAGTCTTCTTTTTTGACAGAGAAGTAAAGCAGCAAAGAAGGAGTTTGAGAGCTTTGTTACACCAACATAGCCTCTTTTAATGTTTTTTGTTTATTTATTTCTATAAATATACTTAGAAGGTAAGAGTATGCATGTATGTGTATGCCCATCTTCATATATGAATATTTTATTCTGAAGCATTTATGTTACCTTGGACATATATGACTTGGAATTTTTTAATGTATTTAATGAATACATGTCATGCACCTGTATTAGCATTGCCTATTCTATAATCAGAGAAGCAAATGGCTGCCTACTCCAGTATTCTTGCCTAGAGACTCCTGTGGATGGAGAATGGCAGGTTGCAGTCTGTGAAGCCACAAAGAGTTGGACACAACTGAGTGATTGAGGACACATTCTACAGCAGTGTCATTTTACCTCTTACCTAGTAAGTTATTTTGAAACTTTTCAAAATTAGATATATTTCACCAATAATGCAGAAGGCATATAATTTTGTATTCACAATCTTTTAATGAGTCTGAAAAAGCCAGGATTTTCCTCCAGCATTGCAAAGGATTGAAGTTACACATAAAGTTCTTGGCTTATGGAGAAGAACCAAGTTTTAAGAAAACTCTTGAATGATTCCTGTAGAGTACAAGGTAGAAGGGTTTAGATAAAATATAATGCTAATTTCTAGTCCCAATTGGCAGATGATAAAATTGAGACTTTAAGAGTTTATAGAAGCTCAAAGAGCTAAATAAGATCATATAACCGTGTGTGTGTGTGTGTGTGTGTGTGTTTACACAGCTTTATATAACCTTATTACCTTCATTTAGCCCCTGAGAGGTTCTTTAACTTCTTCTTAAAGTACTCTGCACACACACACACACACACACACACACACACACACACACACACACCCCTATATGATGTATATAGATATGAATTTGGGTTATCACCCTACCACTGTGAATAGCAAGAAACATATTGAAAATGATCTAGTGAGTATAAGAATGAAGGAGAAAGTATAGTAGAATCAGTAGTGGCTCTTAAAGAAGGATCAGGGAGGGAGAAAATCTCCATTCTGATCACTCTGCCTTCAGGGATTCAGATCTGATAGCTCGGCTGGATCCCAGGGACCCGTGCTCTCTGATCCTCCATCGTTATTCTGAGGTACGGTTGTGCTTATAAACGCAGTGGAAAGGGGAAGAGAGGGGAGATACCCCACTTCCTGATGTTTGATGCCAGTATTCCTATTCAACTCACTGTGAAGATCTGTGAGTCCTTAGGCAAATTAATTTCTTAAACCTTGCTTTCTTTGTCTGTAGAAAGGATTGGAGGGAATTCCTTAGAGGAATATTGTAAGGAATAGTGCCTTGTATATACAGACTGTTTTGCATGGTATCTGGCTCATGTGAAGTATTAACTGAGAAAAATACAGAATCTCAGCTTTACTGATTCTGAAGGAAGATTATGTTGGAAGTACAGGTGAGCAGGAAGGCTTCCCAGAGGAGGAAATATAGGAAACAAAGCCTAAAGTATAATTTAATAGAAAGAGGTAGCACAAGGCTGTGCTCAGAGAAAGCTGGGATCACAACAACCAAGTTATGACAGATTTCCTGTTCACAGGTGTGTCTGCAAACATCTCATTAATCCCACTGGGTGGGTGCTGGAAAACAAATACAGGGAGGAATGCTAATCCAGCTCTCTCTCTCTCTCTCTCTCTCTCTCTCTCTCTCTCTCTCTCTCTCTCTCTCTCTCTCTCTCTCTCTCTCTCTCTCTCCCTCTCACACACACACACACATAAATACACACACATCCACACAAGGAGAGGGAAAGTGTACTATGCAGTCTCCTTCCAGGCTAGGTCCTGAATATGGCCATGGCATCATGGCGCATGGGCTTCAGGGTCATGGCAACAATAATCAGAGAGTAGAGTTTCGAGAGTCACACATCATTAAGTGTAAAGGAAAAGGCAAAAGGGCAAAGGACAGCTACAAAGATATTGATGTGAGATGGCAGCTACTGATGCTAGCAAAGCTGCTAGGGGCAAGCAAGGAAAGAGAGGTCCTGAAGAAATTCCACAGCCAGAAAGTAAATATGAATTTTCTCCAGTGGTAGAATCTGTAGCCTTTGATACAAGGATACCTCTCAAAAGGGGATTTCTGAATCTGATCATTAGTAGCCAATAACCTCAGTACTGGGCTTCCCTCGTGGCTCAGAGGTAGAGACTCCACCTGCAATGATGGAGATGCAGGTTCAATCCCTGGGTTGGGAAGATCCCTTGGAGAAGGAAATGGCAACCCACTCCTGTATTCTTGCCTGGGAAATCCCATGGACAGAGTTTTTCAACAGCCCACGAGGTTGCAAAAAAGCAGACATGACTTAACGACTAAACAACAATAACAAACCTCAGTGCCAGAGTACGGAATGACGGATACAGACAGCAGAACACAGACCCACTGTATCTCCGAGAGGCCAGCTGGCATAATCACACATGCTAGGTGTCCCCCAGTGACCTCACTCACCTGGAAGCTGAGAGACTTAAACCACGTGACTCAGCAGTTCAGGAGTGTCCTCCAGGGAGCAGTAGGATTTTTAGTATTCCACTGTCAGTCTGGAGAAATACTATAAATATGGGGTTGTCAACACTTCTCTGTGGTTAGTTTAATATGTCACTGTCCTACAGCTTTAGGGCACAAACTTTATGTCCACAGTGGTGAACACACTGAGAGCAATGCAGAAGAATTAGGGCATTCAAACAAGGAAAGCCAGATTAGAACCGTAAACAAAACATGTTTCATGCAAGATAACTCTCTGAATCATTCTCACAGAGGATAGAGACAAAAACATTTAAGAATTTATACCTTTTTTCTTGTCCCAGATCTGAATTTTCCATCATAGTCCCATTGCCATTTTATGATAAAGTTCTGACACCAAGATATGGGATCATTTATGAGGCTGCAGGAACATAGGACAAAATGGCTAAAAAATAAAATAAAATAATCGCTCATTTTGATTTAGTCTTCTCCTCTGCCCAGTAATGACTTTGGATGCCATCCTATTGACCTTCCCTGCTTTTGTTCCCGTCCAAATCGATACAGTATGCAATGTCATAAATTTGCCTGGCTCTCTTTCAGCTCATTGCTGGACCAAACACTCCCCCTGCAAACTGGGTGATAATGAAGCTGTGGGCGAGGTGGCCTCCTGTAATCAACGATCATTACAGTGGGGCCTGACTTTAAAGTAAGTGATGAATAGCAGTCAGATCCAATAGAGCTGGGAAGATATTGATCAAGAAGCAGCCTTGTAAAGTTAAAAACTTGACGTGGAGTTCTACAGGCAATGAGCATTAGCTGCAAATAGCAGGTTCAAAAAGATTTCTCAATAAGGTTTGTTACCAGCTGGACCAGAGAGAATGCCAATAATTTACATGCATGGAGTATGTTTCTCATGGAAGTGGCCACCATCCAGTTGCAAAATATATACTATAAGATCATATAACACACACATATAAATTTTAGAGAATAGATCTAAACACCTTCCACCAGCTTAAGAAACAGAATATTTCCTGTATCTCAAAGCACCCGCCCTCTCTCTCCATGCCTGGTTTCCACTGAAGCCCCTTCACTCATTCTCAAATGTAACTCCAAGACATTTTTGTGATAATAATTTCCTTTATTTTCATTATATTATGTCACTTGTCGATGGGTACATTAAGAATGTATTGAGGGATAAATTAGAAGCCTGTGATTAACATAGTGCTGCATATAAAATGACAGTCAATAAGGACCTACTGTATAGCATAGGCAACTTTACTAAATACTCTGTAATAACTATGTGGGAAAAGAAACTGGAAAGGAATGGATATATGTATATGTATAACTGAATTATTTTGCTGTATACCTGAAACTATCACAACATTGTAAATCAACTATAATAAATGTTTTAAAACAATATGTTGCATTGTTTTGTGTTTTCTAATGCTTTATAAACAAGCGTAATGTTATTTGTCTTCTATGAGTTTCTCCTTTGTTTCAAAATCTTATCTTTGAGGTTCACTCACATTGTGCTTGTGACCTTGGCTCACTCAAGTTTAGTGTTTCACAGCAGTCCACTGTTGGAAAAACCATAATTCATGTGTTTTTTCCTACTGTTGAAAGATATTTGTGAGCATTTTGTCTATTTATTTTATTATTATTTAAAAGCTGAGACAAACTTGCTCCCATATCTTGTTTTGCTCATTATAACACATTTTAGAATCAGTTTATCAAGTTCTAAGAAAAACTACTTGGAAATTTGATTGTAATTCCACTCAATCTGAGTCAATTTAGAAGTGGAATTGTTATGATAGTATGAATTCCCATTTATTTATGCCTCCTTTAATGTATTTCAATATCATATTTTCTACATAGATATTAAGCATAACATTTGCTAGATTATCTCAAGTAATTTTTTATGATCACTATAAATGGTATCTGTATTCATTTTCTTTTTTTTTTTTTTAGTTTTTTTATTTTTTAAATTTTAAAATCTTTAATTCTTACATGTGTTCCCAAACATGAACCCCCCTCCCACCTCCCTCCCCATAACATCTCTCTGGGTCATCCCCATGCACCAGCCCCAAGCATGCTGTATCCTGTGTCAGACATAGACTGGCAATTTAATTCTTATAAGGCTGCCATAACAAAGTGCAAAACATTGGGTGATTTTTAAAAAAACTGAAATTTATTCACTCACTGTTTTGGAGGCTAGAGGTCCAAATTCAAGCTGTCAGCAGTGCCATACCTCCTCTGAGATTCTGGGCAGAAACTTTGTTGTGTCTCCCTTCCTTCTGTGGTGGCTGTGAACTGTTTGTAGTTCTTGACTTAGAGCTCCATGTCTCCATTCTCTGTGTTTATCATCATGTGGGGTTCTCCCTGTGCCTGTTCCTGTGTTTCTTCTCTGCTTCTTATAAAGACACCAGTCATATTGGATTAGAGTACATCCTAATAACCTCATCTTATTTGATTATATCTTTAAGGACCCTATGTCCAAACAATGTCATATACACAGTTACCAGGGATTGGGATTTCAACATTTCTTCTAAAGGAAGATATAACTCACAAGAGTGTCTTTATTCTTTTCTTGCATCTTTCTAATTGATTTCTCACTGATATAAACAATGCAAGTGACTTCTACATATCGATTTTAAACTCAGGTTAATATAATCCAAGAACACCCTCACCGACAGACTATGATAAGAAAATTTTTTAATCTGGTCATTCTGAGTTGCTGCCTAAGCATTGAACTGTACAACAATCCTGCTTACACCCAGAATCTGGACATTAAAATAAGGCCCAAGTTTAGGATTCCAGGAATTAGGATTCCCAGTGTTGCAGTGAAAAGGAAAAAAAGAGGACTGAGTTTTTCTCTTTCCTTTTCTTGAGAACAAAAAAAAAAAACACATAAAGAGAGCAGTGAGCAGGCCTGAATATTCTTATTTTTTTTTTTTTTTTCACTTTAACCGCTCCTAACTCTGCATGTTTGTAACTAAGTTTGCTCTTCTGCCCTCTAATTCAGCAGGAGCTACAACGCACATTTTCTCCTTTGACTCTATGCTAAATACAACCCTTATCTGGTGTTTACTGTTACAACACCCTCTGAGCCATCAGGAAGCCCAAGAATACTGGAGTGGGCTGCCCTTCCCTTCTCCAGGAGACCTTCCTGACCCAGGAATCAAACCAAGGTCTCCTATATTGCAGGCAGATTCTTTACCAGCTGAGCCAGCAAAGCCCAGATACACATCAGAGCCACCGAACTGCCAGACTCAATTACTGGGTTACTGATGCCAGTTTATGACTGTGTTTGAAACAATCCAAAAGGAAGAAACCAAGATCCTATCACCCTTGTTCTTTATCACCAACTCCTGACTGCAAGTCCTTACCTTATATAAGCCCCTAGACTTCTCATAGGGTGGTGAGGGACACAGTTTTTGAGGCACGAGTCTACTGTATTCCCCTATCCACTGGCTGAGAATAAAAACCAGTTTTCTATTCCCTCCAAACTGTATTTTTCATTCTGCTTCGGTGGGCTGAGAAGGCCAAGATTTTGGTGGGCAACAGCAGCACAAGCTCCTACCTTGCTTTTCCTGGGGCACTTTTAAAAATAACCACTTAGAGTTGAGCCTTAGCAAAGGTGGAACCCCCCCACCCCCGCCACCACCACCTTATATAAGTTAATAGATGCTTGCAGCCCTGTTCCTGGGGATCTGGGACAGAGGACCGCTCTCTGATGGCTCACTTTTTTTTTTTTTAATCTGGAATATAAATGGTTTATTGCATTTATGAGGTCAACAGAGGCAGAAACCACCCTCATAAGGGATTTTCCCAGTGTTATACTGACCAATAATTCTTCCCTGCACAACTTTTTTTTCCTAAATTTTGTGGTATTCAATGAAATAAGACTGAAAACTGTGAACTCTCCAGTATGTAATGAGGTTAAAAAAAAAAAAAAGGTTTCCTACATTCATCACATCCATAAGGCCATTATCCAGTGTGAACATTATGGTGTTCTACAAGACTCTGGCTTTATTGACTATGCCAAAACCTTTGACTGTGTGGATCACAATAAACCGTGGAAAATTCTGAGAGAGATGGAAATACCAGACCACCTGACCTGCCTCTTGAGAAACCTGTATGCAGGTCAGGAAGCAACAGTTGGAACTGGACATGGAACAACAGACTGGTTCCTAATAGGAAAAGGAGTACATCAAGGCTGTATATTGTCACCTTGCTTATTTAACTTATTTGCAGAGTACATCATGAGAAACACTGGGTTGGAGGAAGCACAAGCTGGAATCAAGATTGCCAGGAGAAATATCAATAACCTCAGATATGCAGATGACACCACCCTTGTGGCAGAAAGTGAAGTAGAACTAAAGAGCCTCTTGATGAAAGTGAAAGAGGAGAGTGAAAGAGTTGGCTTAAAGCTCAACATTCAGAAAACGAAGATCATGGCATCTGTCCCATTTGCCACTTCATGGCAAATAGATGGGGAAATAATGAAAACAGTGGTTGAATTTGTTTTGGGGGGGGCTCCAAAATTACTGCAGATGGTGACTGCAACCATGAAATTAAAAGACGCTTACTCCTTGGAAGGAAAGTTATGACCAACCTAGACAGCATATTCAAAAGCAGAGACATTACTTTGTCAACAAAGGTCCATCTAGTCAAGGCTATGGTTTTTCCAGTAGTCATGTATGGATGTGAGAGTTGGACTGTGAAGAAAGCTGAGCACCAAAGAATTGATGCTTTTGAAGTGTGATGTTGGAGCAGATCTTGAGAGTCCCTTGGACTGCAAGGAGATCCAACCAGTCCATTCTAAAGGAGATGAGTCCTGGGTGTTCACTGGGAGGGCTGATGTTGAAGCTGAAACTCCAATACTTTGGCCACCTGATACAAAGATTCAACACATTTGAGAAGACCCTGATGCTGGGAAGGATTGGGGGCAGGAGGAGAAGGGGACAACAGAGGATAAGATGGTTGGATGGCATCTCCAATTCAAAGGACATGGGTTTGGGTAGACTCTGGGAGTTGATGATGGATAGGAAGGCCTGGCATGCTGTGGTACATGGGGTCACAAAGAGTCAGACACAACTGAGCAACTGAACTGAACTGAACTGAACGAGACTAGAGTTGTAGGTAAAGTAATTCAAATATTTCCTACAATATGTACCCCACCCTTTCTGGGATCCATTCGTAGTAAACTTTGGGAATTCCTTTATGTGTGTGTACTAAAAATGTGCCTCTGTACTTTCAATCACAATGGTCCCTGGACTTTTTACTTCCCTAAAGCTGGATCTTGGATGCTGAAAGAGCACCCTGCCTACCCACTGTGGTAGGCTTGTGTCTCTTCATTTAGCAGGTCTTCATCTGCTGTCCTTAACATCTTCTATTCTTAACCACTTCTGTGTTCTCCAACACACACATCCAGAATGTCAGCAGAATTTTGCGCACACTATCACCCAGTCAAGTTGGCACATGAAAGCAAGCATCACAACTCCTTTACATTTTTTTTTTATAACTTTGATTGTTTTTCTTTGATTTACTGTATGTCTGGGAACTCTATTACAAAGAAGAAAGAAAAGTGATAAATAATAATCTGTGTCTTTTTCTTGTCCATTGATTAGGAAAATATTTCCAACATTTCACTATTAAGTACATCATTTGCTGTAAGTTTTTGTTTCTTTCACACTGTTGATCAGTAACTATGTAAAGTAGATTTATTTTTTTATCCCTAGTTTGTTAGATGATTATTTTTTTAAATCATGAATAACAATTATGTTTCATAAAACATCTTTTCTATATTTGTTGAAATGATCATATAATTTTCTCCTTTAACTAGTTACTATATTGAATTATAACTGTCAACTGGAGAAAATGCACAACCTGAAAGTTGAGAGTTGTGTTTTATGCAGCAGACAAAGCTGAGGATTTAAGCCTGGGACACAGCCTCTTAGATGCTCTAAGGGATTGCTCCAAAGAGACAGGGAAGGAGCCAGGATATATAGGAGTTTTGCAACAAAGGTCAGGTGCTGCTGCTGCTAATTCACTTCAGTCGTATCCGACTCTGTGCAACCCCATAAATGGCAGCCCACCAGGCTCCCCTGTCCCTGGGATTCTCCAGGCAAGAACACTGGAGTGGGTTGCCGTTTCCTTCTCCAATGCAGTGAAAAGTGAAAAGTAAAAGTGAAAAGTGAAAGTGAAGTCGCTCAGTAGTGTCCGACTCTTAGCGACCCCATGGACTGCAGCCTACCAGGCTCCTCCATACATGGGGTTTTCCAGGCAAGAGCACTGGATTGAGGTGCCATTGCCTTTTCCAAAAGCCAGGTAGTAAGAACATTAAAAGAGTACTGTTATAATTAAAGAAAATCAGTTACCTTAAAGACTTAAGTGCTTTTCTCTGTACGGGAGGATGCAAGAACCTGGGCTCACTGAAATCATTCCTTTGGTATGCACCTCAGTTCTCCTGGCGCGTATTCTATGCTTGCTTATCCTGAGTCCCCTCAGGGCTCACCTATGGGGCATCTATTGTGTGATGGCTTGATGGCTGCAGCATCCTTTATTTACTGATATGGCAGGTGGCATTTTAATTCACATAACAATCATTTTTCTAATAGTAATTTGAGATTTTCCGGATACATCCTGTTCAGTTTAGTTGTCTGTTAATATTCCTTGTGACTTTTTCTTGCATATGTACTTTTAAGTGTATTGGCTTTAATTTTCTTTGTGGATTTGAGATCAACATAGTGTACACTCTATATGAATTAGAAATATTTTCTCTTTTCTTATTCTTTAGAGGAATTTATATAAGATTGACATCATTCTGTTACCAAATTCAAGTTTACTCTGTTCACTGCACAATAGGGCAATAAATCTGATAGAAGAAGGGTTGAGAAAAGGAAGGGACTTGATTCTGGGAGCCAACTGACCAAGAAGACAGCAGACTAGCATCTCAAGATAACCATCTTGTCAGGGCCTGGATGGCAGTTTCTTTTATGGATCAGAGATGAGGGGGAGGTGAGGAGACAAACTAAAAAGACTTTAATCCTTGCAAATATCTCCTAGAATGGAAGCCCCAGTAGGGGGGTGTGTTATTTTTACTCCTTATAATCCTTCAAATGAGGGGTTATCTTAAATTATCTCCCAGAGGCAGGCCATTATGTATGCCTACAATGATAAAAGTGGCAAGGTGAGGTGAGGTGAGGTGAGGTGAGGTGAAGTCGCTCAGTCGTGTCTGACTCTTTGCGACCCCATGGACTGTAGCCTACCAGGCTCTTCCATCCATGGGATTTTCCATGCAAGAGTACTGGAGTGGGTTGCCATTTCCTTCTCCAAAGTGAGGGTTAAAATCACAGAAGCAGATCCAGTATGATTTCAAAATTAACACCTCCTGGTTACGATTCTTTTCTAAAAGTTCTATAGAACTTATCAGTAAATTATAAAATGAATTCCTAGGATGAATTCCTTTGTGGGAAGGTTTAACTTGTGAATTCAAATTTTAAGGTGTTTTAAAAATATATTTACTATTTAGTATTACTTCTGATAGACTGCGTTTCTAGGAGTTTGTTGCGTTAAGTTTTCAGGTTTATTGCCGTATCCTCTGACACTCTTTTTAACAATTGATCTTTAGTACTCTCCCTATTTTCATTCCTGATACTTGAAGTTTGTGCCTTCAGTCTTTTCTTCCTTGTTAAATCTTGCCCCAGATTTAAACCTCTTATTAGTCTTTTCAAAAGGCCAATTTTTGCCTTTGTTAATTCTCTTCTTGTAATTTTTTCCATATTAATTTCACTCTTCTTTTACTTTGTCAGAATTGATTTATCTTAGTTTTTAATTTTCAACATTTTCCATTTTATAATGAAAACTATTAATTCCCTCTAAGTAGGGCTTCCCAATTTTGTCACAAGTTTTGCTTATAGTGTTTTAATTTTCACTTTGTTCAGAACAGTATTTAATTTCACATTGATCCATAAGTTTTTTAGAAGTTGACATTTAAATTTCTAAACATATGGCTTATTCTTTTTCCAGTCATTTATTTATAACTTATCATGCTATAGTAAGAGAATATAGCTCATATGAAACCAATCTTTGAAATGTATTGAAAGTCAGTAAAGTCTATGTAGCATATGAAAAATTTACAAAATGTTTATCATATATTTATTCAAAATTGCATTTCCCTGTTTCTGTGTGCAATTTTTATATACATTTCATCAAGGTTATTATTCAATTAAAAAAAACACCTCAAATTATTTTTGTCCATTTTTTTCTTTTACTTTTTTGGGATGTCTTTCAAGAGCAACTTACTGTTAGATGTACTTTAAAATCTGCTGAGTTTGTAAATTTTAGAATTATTTCTTGTAGTTCAATCAGTTATTTCTCTTTATATCCCAATCCTATTTCTTAGGATATAAAGGTTAGAATGGTATATTTTCCTGATAAATGCAATATGGATAATTATAGAAATATTTTTAATTTTTTTTTTCAAATTTAGCTGCACCAGTTTTCTTCTCATTAGTATTTCCTAAGATAGGTTTTTCCTATTCTTTACCATTTTTTGTTTTTGTTTCATCTCTTGGAAACAACAAAATGCTTGTTTTGCTTTTCAACTCGATATCTTTGTCTTAAACTTTTTTTTTCACTTTTACTGATGTATTTGTATTTTCCTCCAACATCTTAAGTGCTTTGTATGCACCTGGTTTTCTTGCAAGCTTCTTTCTCTTCAACCTTAATCTCATTATTATTCTTCAACCTTATTCACATTATTTTTTATTTTCTCTACTTGTTTGGATGTTACATCTTATTCATATAACCTGAATTTTTAAGACTACATATATGATAAATAAAATGTTAATTTAATCAAAACCTTACAGTTTTCCTAAGATAGTCATAAAATATTTTAACTTTCATTATCCCTTTCACTTGAAGTTATATTGTTTCCCAGTTTGCTTTTTTTTAACTTTTACAGTGCCTCACCCTTAACACATACACACAAACTAGGTATTACTATTTTTATATATCAATGAATATTTAGATTATGTATTAACTATATATTAATGTATATTAAGAAAATATTAACCAATATGAATGATTATAATTCATTTCAAATTCCATTTCAAATGTTTACATGTAATTCTTTTATTTCTGCTTTAAAAAGTCCTTTAGAATTTTCTTATAAAAGTATTTTGACAGTCCCTCTGCCCCAAATTATTCTGATTCATCCTCATTCTTGAAAACTATGCATGAGATAGAATGCTTGGGAAAGATGTATTGACTTTCAGCACATTAGAGACAATATTTCAATATTTTTCAGTTTTAATAGTTTTCTTTAATAAGAACACTTTTACTAACATTCCACCAATCCTAATGTTCTTTTGAGGCTGGTCTATCTTTACTCTATAGGTCCCTTTACATTTTCAGCTGACTTGGTATTCTGTCATTTCACCATGATATGTCTAGGAGTAATATTTTTAATGTTGTTTTAAGGTTAGTTACTCATTGATGTTTCTGAATCAGAGGTTCATGGAGTGAATAAAGTGGAATATAGACCAAAACGAAATATCATGAAAAGAAAGAGACTAAGTCTACACAAAGAAACATCTAGGAAACTTGAAACCACATAGCTGAAAGTATAATATATATATATATATAATATATATATATATATAAAATGTATAATATTATAATGAGCTTCCTTGGTAGCTCAGCTGGTAAAGAATCTGCCTGCAATTCAGGAGACCAAAGTTCAATTCCTGGGTCAGGAAGATCCCCTGAAGAAGGGATGGGCTACCCACTCCAATATTCTTGGGATTCCCTGGTGGCTCAGATGGTAAACAATCTCCAGCCTGCAATGCAGGAGACCTGGGTTTGATCCCTGGGTTGGGACATCCCTTGGAGGAGATTCTTTCGAACCAACATTCCTAAGGGAACAATGCAAAGAAACAGAGGAAAACAATAGAATGGAAAAGACTAGAGATCTCTTCAAGAAAATTAGAGATATCAAGGGAACATTTCACCCAAAGATAGGAACAATAAAGGACAGAAACTGTATGGACCTAACAGAAGCAGAAAATGTTAAGATGAGGTGGCAAGACTACACAGAAGAACTATATTAAAAAGATCTTAATGACCCAGATAACCATGATGGTGTTATCATTCACATCAATTTGGAATGCAAAATCAAGTGGATCTTAGAAAGCATCACTACAAGGTGATGGAATTCCAGCTGAGTTATTTCAAATCCTAAACGATGATGCTATTAAAGTACTACACTCAATATTCCAGCAGATTTGGAACACTCAGCAATGGCCACAGGACTGGAAAAGATCAGTTTTCATTCCAATCCAAAAGACAGGCAATAACTACTACACAATTTCCCTCATTTCACATGCTAAGAAAGTAATGATCATAACTCTACAAGCTATGCTTCAACAGTTCATGAATTGAGAATTTCCACGTGTTCAAGCTGGATTTAGAAAAGGCAGAAGAACCAGAGATGAAATTGCCAACATTTGTTAGATCATAGAAAAAGCAAGAGAATTCCATATATGCATCTACTTCTGCTTCAGTGACCACACTAAAGCCTTTGACTGTATGTCTCACAACAAACTATGGAAAATTCTTAAAGAGATGGGAATACCAGACCACCTCACCTCCCTCCTGCAAAACCTGTATGCAGGTCAAGGAGCAACTGTTAGAATGGAATATGGAACAATGAACTGGTTCAAAAGTGGGAAAGGAGTACATCAAGGCTGTATACTGTCACCCTGCTTCTTTAACTTATAGGCAGAGTATACCATGCAAAATGCCAGGCTGGATGAAGTACAAAATGGACTCAAGATTTCCAGGAGAAATATCAGTAACTTTAGATATGCAGATGACACCACCCTTTTGGCAGAAAGTGAAAGGAATTAAAGAGCTTCTTGATGAAGTTGAAAGAGGACAGTGAAAAGGCTGGCTTAAAACTCAACATTCAAAAGCTAAGATCATGGCATCTGATCCCATCACTTCACCGCAAATAGATGAGGAAACAATGAAACAGTGACAGACTATTTTCTTGGGTTCCAAAATCACTGCAGATGGTGACTGCAGCCATAAAATTAAAAGATGCTTGAAGTGAAGTGAAGAGAAGTGAAGTGAAGTGAAGTTGCTCAGTCATGTCCGACTCTTTGTGACCCCATGAATTGTAGCCTACCAGGATCCTACCTCCATGGGATTCTCCAGGCAAGAGTACTGGAGTGAGTTGCCATTTCCTTCACTAGGGGATCTTCCCAACCGAGGGATCAAACCCGGGTCTCCAGCATTCCAGGCAGATGCTTTAACCTCTGAGTCACCAGGGAAAAGATGCTTACCCCTTTTGAAAAAAAAAAGTAATGATAAACCTAGACAGTGTATTAAAAAGCAGAGACATTACTTTGCCAACAAACTTCTGTATAGTCAAAGATACAGTTTTTCTAGTAGTCATGTACAGATGTGAGAGTTGGACCATAAAGAAGGCTGAGCACTGAAGAACTGATGCTTTTGAATCGTGGTGTTTGAGAAGACTTTTGAGAGTTCCTTGAACTGCAAGGAGATCAAACCACTCAATCCTAAAGGAAATCAACCCTGAATATTCATTGGACGGACTGATGCTGAAGCTGAGGCTCCAAAACTTTGGCCACTGGATGGCAGAGCTGACTCATTGCAAAAGACCCTGATGCTGGGAAAGATTGAAGACAGAAGGAGAAGGGGATTAGAGAGGATGAGATGGTGGGATGGTTTGACCGACTCAATGGACATGAGTTTGAACAAGCTCTGGGAGTTGGTGAAGGACAGGGAATCTGGGCACGCTGCAGTCCATGGGGTCTCAAAGTGTTGAACATGACTGAGGGACTGAACAACAACATTATAACATTTAAACATAATTTTAAGAATTTTTAGAAAACTGTATCAAGTTCTGTACAGTTATTCACAAAGCATACACACCAACACTTTAGAATGGTTGTTTATTTTTTAGTTAATATCTATTAGAGTATAGTTGCTTTACAATGTTGTGTTAGTTTCTGCTATACAACAGGGTGAATCAGCCATACATATACATATATCCCCTCTCTTTTTAGATTTCCTTCCCATTTAAGTCAGCACAGAGCACTGAGTAAGTTTCATTGACCTATCCCTAATAGTTTATTTAGGGATAAATAGTTATCTATTCTATATATAGTATCAATAATGTATATTCAGTTCAGTTCAATCACTCAGTCGTGTCCGACTCTTTGCAACCCCATGAATCGCAGCACACCAGGCCTCCCTGTCCATCACCAACTCCCGGAATTCACTCAGACTCACGTCCATCGAGTCCGTGATACTGTCCAGCCATCTCATCCTCTGTCGTCCCCTTCTCCTCCTGCCTCCAATCCCTCCCAGCATCAGAGTCTTTTCCAATGAGTCAGCTCTTCGCATGAGGTGGCCAAAGTATTGGAGTTTCAGCTTCAGCATCATTCCCTTCAAAGAAATCCCAGGGCTGATCTCCTTCAGAATGGACTGGTTGGATCTCCTTGCAGTCCAGGGAACTCTCAAGAGTCTTCTCCAACACCACAGTTCAAAAGCATCAATTTTTTGGTGCTCAGCTTTCTTCACAGTCCAACTCTCACATCCATAAATGACCACTGGAAAAACCATAGCCTTATGTTGATCTAATATCCCAATTCATCTCATCCCCTCATTCCCCACCTTGTTGTCCATACATTTGTTCTCTATGTCTGTGTCTCTTTTTCTGATTTTTAAATAAAATCATCTATACCATTTTTCTAGATTCCACACATATGAGTTAGTATACATTATTTTTCTCTTTCTGACTTAACTGTATGATAGGTCAATCTCCACATCTACATATGACCCCATTCCATTATTTTATATGGCTGAGTAATATTTCATTTTATAAATGTACCACATCTTCTTCATTCATTTCTCTGTTGATAGACATTTAGGTTGCTTTCATGTCCTGTCTACTGGAAATAGTGCTACAAAGAACAGTGGCGTCCATGTGTCTTTTTGATTTATTTTTTTTTCTGGATATATGTACAGAATTGGGATTGCTGGATCATTTGTCTTGCATTGCATGTGTGCACAGTCATGTCCAACTTCTTGCAACCCTGAGGACTGTAGCCTGTCCAAGCTCTGTTGTTCATGAAATTTTCCAAACAAGAATAATGGAGTGGGTTGTCATTTGCTGCTCCAGAGGATCTTGCTGACTCAAGAATCAAACTTTCATCTCCTAGATCTGCTGCATTAGCAGGCAGACTCTTTACCACTGTACCACCTGGGAAGCCCCAGGGATTGCTGGGTCATATAATAGCTCTATTTTTAGTTTTTAAGCAACCTCTTTACTGTTCTCCACACAGGCTGTACCAATTTACATTTCTTAACAACAGTGTTAAGAGCATTCCCTTTTCTCTACACCTTCTCTAGAATGTATTCTTTGTAGATTACTTGATAGCCATTCTGAACAGTGTGAGATGATATTGTATTGCAATTTTGATTTGCATTTCTCAAATAATAAGTAATCTTGAGCATCTTTTCATGTGTTTATTGGCCATATGTATATCTTCCTTGAAAAAACCTATTTAGGTCTTCCACTCAAGTTCATAAAGTTGGAGGGAAGATAAGAACAAAATGAAGATGTTGCTGTTTAGTTGCTAAGTCGTGTCTGACTCTTTGGAACTGCATAAACTGTAGAACCCCAAGTTCTTCTATCCTCCACTATCCCCTGGACTTTGCTCACATTCATGTCCATTGAGTTGGTGATGCTATCTAACCATCTCATCCTCTGCTGCCCTCTTCTCCTTTTGCCTTCACTCTTTCCCAGCATCAGGGTCTTTTCCAATGAATCAGCTCTTCACATCAAGTGGCCAAATTATTGAAGCTTCACCTTCAGCATCAGTCCTTCCAATGAATATTCAGGGCTGGTTTCCTTTAGGATTGACTGGTTTGATCTCCATGCTGTCCAAGGGACTCTCAAGAGTCTTCTATAGCACCACAGTTGGAAAGCATCAATTCTTAGTCATTCAGCCTCTTTTATATTCCAACTCTCAAATCTACTGGAAAAAAACCATAGTTTTCACTAAATGGATCTTTGTCTGCAAAGTGATGTTTCTGCTTTTTAGTACACTGTCTAGGTTTTTCACAGCTTTCTTTCTGAGGAGCAAGGGTCTTTTACCATGCAGCCACCATCTACAGTGCTGCCACCATCTACAGTGCAGTCACCATCTATAGTGATTTTGCAGCACAAGAAAATATAATCTGTCACTGCTTCCACTGTTTCCCCTTCCATTTGCCATGAAGTGATGGCACTGGATGCCATGAATATAGTTTTTTGAATGTTGAGTTTCAAGTCAGCTTTTCACTCTGCTCTTTCACCTTCATCAAGAGGTTCTTTAGTTTTGCTTCACTTTCTGCCATTAGAGTGATATCATATGCATATCTGAGGTGATTGATATATCTCCTGGCAGTCTTGATTCCAGCTTGTGATTCATCCAGCCTAGTATTTCACATGAAATAAAGGATAAAGTGTAGAAAACTCTTACACTGTTGGTGGGAATGTAAACTGGTACAGTAACTATAAAAACTATAGAGAACATTTCTCTATAGCTGCTGCACCAATTTACATTTCCACCAACAGTGTAAGAACATTTAAATGAGAAAATGAAAATCTAGACTTTATCAGAGGCCATATTCACCTGGCATGGAAAATACCTCTCTGTAGAACACAGCCACACAGAACCAAACAGAAGTAGGAAAAGCATTGAGAAGTTTGCAGAAGACTTTAGGAATATGATTTCAAACCCTGAGGTTCTGCTTTGGGCAATTCATCCTTGACCCTAATAGATCCTGAAAAGGCTGAAAGACTGAAAGTGTAGACGCTCAGTCATGTCTGATTCTTTGTGACACCATGGACTGCAGCCTACCACACTCCTCCATCCATGGGATTTTCCAGGCAAAAGTACTGGAGTAGTTTGCCATTTCCTTCTCTAGGGGATCTTCCCAAACCAGGATCCAAACCTGGGTCTCCCACATTGTAGACAGACACTTTACTGTCTGAGCCACCAGGGAAGTCAAATGAAAGTGTGAAAGTGAAAGTCTCTCAGTCGTGGCTGACTCTTTGCAGCCCCATGGACTATACAAGTCCATGGGATTCTCCAGGCCAGAACACTGGAGTGGGTATCCTTTCCCTTCTCCAGGGGATCTTTCTATCCCAGGGATCAAACCCAATAGATCCTAGAACTAGCAATTTCCTTTTTTGCTTATGTTAATTAGCAGATCTTTATTTCCACTATATACAACAATGCATTTCTTCTCACTTGAAACTATCACATTTCTCTTCCTATCTCCAGACTCAAACTTACCCATTTCTAGTAGTTATTTAATTCAGTGTAGAGATGATAGATGCATAAATACAGATGGGGCCATTCACGAAGTCCAAGTTGCCAAGGCTTAAGTAACAGAGACATGAGCATATTGGCAGGCAAAATAATGTCACTTTTTTTTTAAAATTATGACTGGCAGTTTTGGTGAAGTTTAGAGTGCTTTGATAACAGACTATTTCAATTCTGTCATAGGAAGATCTGTTATCAATTGTCTCCTTTTCTTTATTCCAAGCAGCTTTTTATATGTCCAAAAGCAGGACCCACTAGTATGGTCTATTAAGCAAAATATTATTCTTTTTTTTCTTCATATCTATCTAAACATAAAGTTGGATACTAATTCCTAATTCAACATTTATTGTGTTCCTACTAATACCATACATGTTACACACATACCTACTACACTACATACATACCAGGTGTAATAGAAGGCACTGCCATCATAAAGATGAATGAAGAGCGTGCACCTTCTTTAAGGGGCTCACAGTAAAATAGGGAAGACATATGAGTAAGTTAGAATTTGTATGAAAGTGTGATAGAACAAGATAATGCAGACACATTCCTCTTTGCTTCTTCCAACTAAGAACAATGAGAAAGCAACATGAAAATAACAAAAGAAACAATCAAAAAGAGATAGGAAGGCATGAAAGATGAAGGCAAACTGGTTTGAGACCCCAGAACTAGAAGAACAGTACAGGAGCAGGTTGTCTTGGTTCCCTTACCCAAAAAAAGACGACACCCTGTTTTCTGACCTCCAGGCAAGCAACAGAAGGCAGCCAAGTATAGTCACTCTTCATAGGGATTCAAGGGAAGTTCATCTGACAAACTCAGAAGAATCCTACATCACAAGCAAAGGGGATCAGTAGGGAGCCACATCAGTAGTCACTGGTCATAGGAAGTCCCTCTCCCTCCTATACAGCTTGAGAGGCCTGTCTCTTAGAGGTACAAAGGTGGGCAGGTAGAATCAGTGACAGGGACCCAGTCATCATAGCAGCTTGTTCAAAGAGGCTCTGTCTGTCTGCATGCCTGGACCCCTTTCCCTTCTAAAAGACTCCAGACCAGGTGGGTAGAACCAGCAAGAGGAATTAACATTAATTTTATATAATATCTTCCAAAACTACAAGGGGACAGACATGTCTCACTTTATTTATGATACTAGTATTGTCCTTGATGGTTGTGGCTTAGTTGCTAAGTCGTGTCTGACTCTTGCTACCCCAAGGATTGTAGACCCCCAGGCTCCTTTCTGTTCATGGGAATTATCAAGCAAGAATATTGGAATGGGTCGCCATTTGCTTCTCCAGGGGATCTTCCAGACCCAGTAATCAAACCCAGGTCTCCGGCATTATCAGAAGACTCCTGCATTGCAGGTGGATTCTTTACCAACTGAGCTACAAGGGAAGCCCTATTGTCCTTGATACAAAAACCTAAATAAAAAAAAAAAAGATAGTACAAAAATTAAACTGTAAAACATTATATCTTATGAATATAGACAGAAATATCCTCAGCAAAATATTAGCAAATAAATCTATCAGTGTATAAAAAGAATTATGCTCCATGATCAAGAGGCATTTATTCCAGATATTCAAAGCAGGTTTAACATTCTAAAATCAATGAATATAATCCAACATATCAAATCTAATGTTTAAGATATTGATTAAATTAAAATAAAAAGATGGAAAGTTATACAAAAATAAGATCTGAAGAGACTATAACACTGTTAAACAAAGTAAAATTCAAGATAAGAGAT
Source organism: Capra hircus (assembly GCF_001704415.2). Lineage (NCBI taxonomy): Eukaryota > Metazoa > Chordata > Mammalia > Artiodactyla > Bovidae > Capra > Capra hircus. Next base: position 57,503,798 of record NC_030809.1, on the reverse strand, counting down.
GTACAATAGAAAGGATAATCAGGCATGCTACACAATCATGAGAGGTAAAATCTTTAAGAAGATATATCAACTAAAAATTTAAGAAGATATATCAACTGAAAATCTTTAAGAAGATAGATCAACTGAAAATTTACTTGCCCCTTAAACAGAGTATCCAAAGTACTTGAAGCAGAAACTGATCCAACTAAACAAAACAAAACAAAAAAAGATTCACAATTAGAGTTAGGGACATCAATAATCCTTTCAAAGCAATTGATAAAACAAATACACTGAAAGTTATTAAGGATATTTACTACCTGAACATCACTGCCAATCAACATGTCCTAACTGACATGACATAACACTTCATCTAGCAGTCTGAAAAAATTCTTTCAAGTATGCATTGAACATTCACTATGATAGAACATATGTTTAGTTATAAAACAAACTTGAATTTAAAAGGATTGATACCATACAAAGTATGTTCTTGGACCAAAATGGAATTAGACTGGAAATCAATAACAAGATACTTTTCAAAAAGTTTCAAATCTTTAAATATTAAACAGCATACTTCTAAATAACCAAATGATTGAGCAAGAAATCACATTGGACACTATATAATAAAATTTTATGTTAAATGAAAATGAAGATACTGCATATCAAAAATTCCAGAGTAAAACTAAAGCATGCTTAAATGGAAATTTATAGCACAAATGCTTATATTGGAAAAGAATATTGAATCAATTAGTCTTCAGACTTGAAGAACTAGGAAAAAAAGAATAAAGTAAACATAAAGCAAGCAAAGAAAAGGACATAATAAGGTTTAAGGAAGAAACCAATAAAATAAGCAAAAGAAAAACCAGTAAAGAAAGTAAATGAGACCAAAAAAGGTTGTTTTTTAAATTCAATAAAACTGATACACAAGTGGGTAAAGAACAAGCAAAATAGATTTGGCAGTATCATACACATTCTACAAGCTATACAATGATAACATTTAACTTATATGCAGAGTACATCATGAGAAACACTGGGCTGGAGGAAGCACAAGCTGGAATCAAGATTGCCGGGAGAAATATCAATAATTTCAGATATGCAGATGACACCACCCTTATGTCAGAAAGTGAAGAAGTACTAAAGAACCTCTTGATGAGCAGGAAAAAAAAGAGTGAAAATATTGGCTTAAAACTCAACATTCAGAAAATTTAGATCATGGCATCTGGTCCCCTCACTTCATAGCAAATAGATGGGGAAACAGTGGAAACTTCAAATCTAGTTCTGTCTTAATTAAAAGTCTTGACTATTCTGAAATAATGGCATACTTTTTGTCTTTATGCAATGGCCTCCTAACTGTGATTTTGGCCTCAAATTCTACCATACAACTCAGTGATTCTCAAACAGTGGACGTCAGATGAGTAGCATCAGCATCACTTGTGAATTTGTTAGGTGTACAGCTTTCTCCAGCCCCATCTCAGTCTTACTGAGTCAGACATGTTTCATGTTAAGACTGCGGGATATCTGATGCATGAATACATTTGAAATCTGGTGACTTAATTCATTTCTACACTGTTTCTATAAGAAATGCCTTGAACATTCCTCAACCAAGAGTCATAAATAGTGAATGAATTCTGAAAAACAGATCCCTTCCCTACAACTTATTCAAACCTCTCAAGGATAATCATAGTCATGAAGGTTAGTGACTTCATGATTCTTTTTTTTAACTATTACTCCAATCTCCTAGGATAGTGTTTGGAACATAAAAGGCACACAGCACTTGCTGACTGAATAAATATGATGACTGTCTCTTCTGACTGTCACTTTTCTACTTTGCCTTTCACTTCTCATAATCAGTCTTACAATTTAACTTCAGTTGAGCCTATTTTCTTACAATTATTATAAGGGTAAATTACTGATACCTAAAGGAGTATAAACATCATTGTTTCTATTGCTCAATACCCACACATCTTCCCAAACTCTTTGCTTAGGAGGAGTCATTGTGGTTAAAGTGAGCTATTCCCAGTGCATTTTTAAAAGCCTCATCCTCTCTCCCAGCAAAATGTCAGGAGCTATTTGACTATGAACACATAATCTGGTAGGTAATAAAATAAGCATAGGTTTGATAATCATATCTTTAAAACTAAAGGACTCAAAGGAATTTTAAATAAATGATTTCTCTAAATGAGTAATTATATTAATTGCTATAACCAGAATTTAGCTTATCAGTTAATACGCCCTGGTGAATTCAGTGACATGGATCCTTCCCAAGGGGCTTGTGGCCATCAGGAGGCCATTCAGACAGGATGGCATGCCCACAGAAAAGCTAAGTGAGAAATATTATCTCAGCAAAGCTGTAGTCTGAACTGGAAACAAATGGGCAGAGGAAGTTAATGGACACTGCAGAGGCAATAGACATATGACACTAATCACTAAGAAAATTCATTAGAAACTTAAATTACATACTCTAGTGTCGACCTATTTAAATGACCTATTGATCTTTCAGTCTCAATAAAATTGCCTTCATCTTGATTACATGCTAAACCTTGTAGATCTTGAGAAAACATCTCTTTTCCAGAAATCTGTTTTTCTCTATATATTATATTTTAATCATTTCTTCCTTTCCTTCTTTCTTTTTCTCTTTCTCCCTTCTCCACAATCCTAAAATTTACAGAAATATATAATGTGTATTGAAGATCCACTATATTATATACAAAGGGAAAAAGTATAAAGCTGGAAAAAAAAAAAAGAAAACAAGCACAATATTCATTCTTTCCTCCAGGAACTTCCTACCTTGCCTTTGAGATTAGATTGTCTCCAGTGATTGCATCTGCTGTTAAGTCACAGGATAATACAGTGGTTAAAGGCACAACAATTGCAGGCACACTGTCTGGATTCAAATTTAACAACAGCTAGCTGTGTAATCTCAGCAAGTTGACCAATTTTCCAACCTATGGGATGGGGAAAATAATAATATTTTATTTTATATATATATACATGATTATTATGAAGAATAAATGAGCATATTCTAGGAAGAATTTAGGGCATAGAACACACTTAGTGTAAATGTTATTTGTTATTTAAGTGCAGTAATAAAAATATGAAGCAGATATCCCCTCCCAGGATGGAGAAAAGATACACTAAAAAGACTATACCTAAAACAACAGTATTTGAGATAAAAAATTTAAGAACTGAAGTAGCATTGTATTCATTTGTTGAATATATATTGACTTTTTAAATATTATATACTGGGTATGTATATATTTCATGCAATAGGTACATTAAATAAACTGATTGTGTGTGTGCTCTAACCCATGAGTGTAAAGACAGACAGACTCTTTCAACTCAACATGGGGCTATAGAGATGATCATTTGAACCACAGTGTTCACTTGGAGTTGTCCAGGACTGTCATCAGGCATAGCACCTTGACTTTGGCCTCTTCCAAATCTTGCACTTTTTTCCCTCACCGACAGTCTTTCCTAATAAATATTCTGCAAACTCCATCTCAGAATTGGACTCTAAGAAACCCAATCTAGAATAACTGGTCACCTGGGTTTATACAACCAGATTTTTCAAAGAAGGGGCAAGTATGTCTTTTACAGTATTCCCACTTTCACATAAAAAAAAATCTGGGTTTAGCTATGAGAAGAGGCTTTCCCCTATGATGAAACAAAAAGTAGTAAATCCATAGCTCAAATTTTAATTGCCTCATTTAAGCCCCACACTCACTTCAATATTCATGGAGAATAATCTGAATCTTCCAAGACAGTTTTGGTTTAGTATAGTTCAAACTTCTGCAATAACTGTATTACATTTTATGTTTTCATACCTGTAATCATTTAGGTTAAAATACATTTTCAGTTGAGATACACCTTTTTTAATTACCAGTGTCTGAAAGTTTCCTTCAGAAAATATAATAACCATCATTTTCTGCAGAACCCAAAATTTATATTTTCAACAAATTCTATACTTACTTTTATTTTTCTTTTTGGGATTTCCTGTAGAGATTTTTTAAAAAAATCAATACTTGTGTTAATCATCCATTACTGTCTAGTATTGCTTATGTGGGGAACAGTTTAGGTCAATACTGTTGAAACATGGAAACACTTTTAAGTCTCTTTGGAAGCTTTTCAAAAATACAAATTCTAGACATCTCTCCTATCAAGCCAAGTAAATTAGAATATCTGAGGAAGGACTCTAGACATTTTATATTTTGTAGTTCACCAAAAGATTTTAAAGTGAAGGTAGTAGTACAAACCACTGGTTTAGTGTGACTGGCTTCATTTACATAGACTGGCTTCTTTTAAAGCTTTGACTGATAAGACTGTAGCATTCATTAATGCATTCATTCTTTATTTCTTTAAAAGTTTATTTCTGAAACAAGCATTTTCAAAGCACTTATCCTGTGTCAATAATTGAACTAAGCCATAAGTATCCATAATTGAAAAACATGCAGTCTTCCACTTCGAATAATTCCTAGTGGGAAGTGGAAAAGGATAGAAACATTTAAAAAATTCAACTGCAAGGCTTGATAGTTTGTGCAGTGAATTAGAGAGTCAGAAGAATGGCAACTATTTTTTAATTAAAATTTTCAATTAATTTAAAGTAATTTTTAAATATAATTTTCATTTTATATTACAGTTGATTTACAGTGTTGTTAGTTTCAGGTATACAGCAAAGTGATTCCATTATACATATGCATATAGTCATTCTTTTCCAGATTCTTTTCCCATATATGTTATTACAGAATATTGAATAGAGTTCCCTGTGCTATATAGTATATTCTTATTGATTTTCTATTTTATATATAGTAGTGTGTATGCATCAGTCACAATTAACACATAATTTGTCTGTCACCTCTGTCTTCCCCTTTGGTAGCTGTTTGTTTGTTTTCTAAGTCTGTGAGTCTATTTCTATTTTGAAATCATTGTTTAGATTCCACATCTACGTGATATCACATGATATTTGTCTTTGACTTACTTCCCTCGGTGTGATAATCTCTACATCCGTCCATGTTGCTGCAAATGGCATTATTTCATTTTTTTATAACTGGAAAGAGATGTGAATACCAGACCATCTTACCTGTCCCTGAGAAATCTGTATGCAGGTCAAAAAGCAACTGTTAGAATTAGACATAGAAAAATCAACTGGTTCCAAATTGGGAAAGGAGTATGTCAAGGCTGTATATTGTTGCATTGCTTATTTAACTTATATGCAGAGTACTTCATGTGAAATGACAGGCTGGATGAAGCATAAGCTGGAATCAAGGTTGTCAGGAGAAATACCAACAACCTCAGATATGCAGATGACACTACCATTATACGGCAGAGAGTGAAGAGAAGCTAAACTGCCTCTTGATGAAGGTAGAAGAGGAGAGGGGGAAAAGCTGGCTTAAAACTCAACATTCAAAAAATGAAGATCATGGCATCTGGCCCCGTCACTTCATGGCAAATAGATGAGGAAACAGTGGAAACAGTGAGAGACTTTATTTTGGGGAGCTCCAAAAGCATTCCAGATGGTGACTGTAGCCACGAAATTAAAAGATGCTTGTTCCTTGGAAGAAAAGCTATGACCAACCTAGACAGCATACTAAAAACCAGAGGCATTATTTTGTCAATAGAAATCCACAGTCAAAGCTATGGTTTTTCCAGCAGTCATCTATGGATGTGAGAGTTGGTCCTTTAAGAAGGCTGAGCACTGAAGAAAGATGCTTTCCAACTGTGGTGTTGGAGAAGATTCTTGAGAGTTACATGGGCAGGAAGGGGGTCAAACCAGTCAACCTTAAAGGAAATCAGTCCTGAATATTCATTGGAAGGACTGATGCTGAAGCTGAAGCTCCAATTCTTTGGCCACCTTATGCAGAGGCAACTCATTAGAAAAGACCTTAATTCTGGGAAAGACTGGAGGCAGGAGGATAAGGGGATGACAGAGGATGAGATGGTTGAATAGCAACACCGACTACTGGATATGAGTTAGAGCAAGCTCCAGGAGATGGTGAAGAACAGGGAAGTCTGGCGTGCTGCACTCTATGGAGTCTCAGAGAGTCCGACATGACTGCACTTCTGAACAGCAACAATATTCCACGTACCATACTTCTTTATCCATTCCTCTGTTGATGGACATTTAGGTCCATGTCACTGGTATTATAAATAGTGCTGCAATTAACACATTGTTTTCAAATTACAGTTTTCTTGGTAAGTTTTTAAACTCATATTCGTGGGTTATGGAGAGCTTTCTTGAGCAGGTTATTGTAAAATTGTCCCAAAGGACTCAAAATTTTTATTACAAAAGATCAAAAGGATAAAATATTTGCAGCAGACGAAATAGATTCAGAGAACAAAATATGATATTTTATTGAAGTACTACAAGGAGAATAAATTCATATTCAAAAATCACGTCACACAAATTTGAAAGTATTCTTATTAACATGTCAAAAAGTTCTACAGAATTCTAAAAATAAAATATTTGCTTTTTGTGTGCTCAGTTGCTCAGTATGTTCAACTCATTGTGACCTAATGGACTGTAGCCGACCAGTCTTCTCATTCCATGGAATTTTCCAGGCAAGAATACTGGAGTGGGTCATCATTTCCTACTCCAGAGATCTTCCAAATTAGGGATCAAACCCATATCTCCTGTGTCTCCTGAATTGGCAGACAGGTTCTTTACAGCTGTGCCACCTGGGAAACCTTAAAATACTTGTTATTCTATGTGAATTCAAATGTTTATATAGAATCAAACACTAGACATAGGCTACAATTCTGAATCACATCTATACCTCAAGCATGATGTTAGGCGGCAACGGCTAAGTCGCTTCAGTCGTGTCCGTGTCTGTGTGACCCCATAGACGGCAGCCCACCAGGCTCCTCCGTCCCTGGGATTCTCCGGGCAAGAATACCGGAGTGGGTTGCCATTTCCTTCTCCAATGCAGGAAAGTGAAAAGTGAAAGTCAAGCCGCTCAGTCGTGTCAGACTCAGCAATCCCATGGTCTGCAGCCTACCAGTCTCCTCCGTCCATGGAATTTTCCAGGCAAGAGTACTGGAGTAGGTTGCCATTGCCTTCTCCAATGATGTTAGGAAGATTTGCATATATAATTTTATTCAGTAATCTTGTAATGAACACAGTATCATCTTTATTCTTCAGGTTAGATAAATTAGGCTCAGAGAGATAAAGTACTTATACAAGGTCATATCTCTCAAGAATTCAAAGTAAAAATGAGAATTTTAAAAGTGGAAGCATCTGTATTTTTTTTCTACTCTCAGCTTTATATTTTAAATAATGAGCTAAGAATTACGAACTATGTGCGGTCAAATATATTTAAAATAAAAAGGTTACATTCAATGGTTTCATAATAAAAATATAAATATACATATTTCTTGAATAGTCAAAAATAATGCAAATAAAAACATACTACTTGACATATAATTTAATTTATATGCAATAGTTTGTAGCCATTATTGTTTTAATAGTAATTTATTATTATTGTTATTGCAAGCAATATTATACATAACTTGCAATTATGTTTTATAGAAACTTTTAACTTTCTCAGTATTTTCAAAAAAATTATCTTACATGATATTTACATCAGTTCTACAAAGTAGGCTATCTCTGTTTTAAAGATAAGGAAAAAGTATCTTCAGGTTTAGTAACTTTGAAGAAGTTATAGACTTAGTGGGTAAGAAAGATAAAATTCAAAACAGTATCATGGTCCTCTACTTGCAGTTGTGATGCAATAGTTTTTATCAAGCCAATCCTCCAACCAGGAGCAAGTAGGAAAACTGTAACACACATACAACCATATTCATTACATCAATGAAGAATATAGAAGTGAGCTCAATACATTACTCCCTGAAGGTTATTTGCCACTGATTTTCAAGCAAAGAATAATGAGATAAAGAAAAATAAAGCAGTTTCTAAGAAGCTGAGAAGAAGAAAACACAGTTTTTGAGAGCCTCACACTACTGTGTACATTAAGAAATATCATTTAACAGAGGTGATGCTATGTGGTAATTATGGCAACATACTATATCAGAGCAAGAAAAATATTGGGAAATTTCCTTCTTATATGGCAAAATTTTACAAATGGGGAAACTCATGCCCAGACTGGGGACTTACCTGTCCAAAACTTCACAGCCTCTTAGTGGCAGAGACAAGTCCAAAATCTAGCCGCCTAATCGCAACCCATATGTTCTCTTTCCACCAAATCAAACTTCTGATGTTGACTTACAGTGTGAAGTTTGTAGTAGAGTCTTTACAAATATATATATGCATTAGCAAATGCAGGGCAGATCCTCATCTCTGAGGAAACGCCTCTGGGACGAATTCCTGTACCCTCCCTTGCTTTCACAGCTACACTATGAAAACCAGGGGTTTGTTTACAGACTGAGTGCAGAGAATCTCATACAAATTAAGGAGTTTAAACACAGCAAGGAAAAGTTATCTACTGGTGAACATTTTCTGAGTTTATTTTAGTGCTGTTTTAGTAGTTAAAACTATTCATTTCAGTTCAGTTGCTCAGTCATGTCTGACTCTTTGTGACCCCATGAATCGCAGCACGCCAAGTCTCCCTGTCCATCACCAACTCCCAGAGTTCACTCACACACATCCATCGAGTCAGTGATGCCATCCAGCCATCTCATCCTCTGTCGTCCCCTTCTCCTCCTGCCCCCAATCCCTCCCAGCATTAGGGTCTTTTCCAATGGGTCAACTCTTCGCATGAGGTGGCCAAAGTACTGGAGTTTCAGCTTTAGCATCATTCCTTCCAAACACATCCCAGGGCTGATCTCCTTCAGAATGGACTGATTGGATCTCCTTGCAGTCCAAGGGACTCACAATGGTCTTCTCCAACAACACAGTTCAAAAGCATCAATTCTTCAGTGCTCAGCTTTCTTCACAGTCCAACTCTCACATCCATACATGACCACAGGAAAAACCACAGCCTTGACTAGACGGACTTTAGTCGGCAAAATAATGTCTCTGCTTTTGAAAATACTATCTAGGTTGATCATAACTTTTCTTCCAAGGAGTCTTTTAATTTCATGGCTGCAATCACCATCTGCAGTGATTTGGGAGCCCCCCAAAATAAAGTCTGACACTGTATCCACTGTTTCCCCATCTATTTCCCATGAAGTGATGGGACCAGATGCCATGATCTTCGTTTTCTGAACGTTGAGCTTCAAGTAAACTTTTTCACTCTCCGCTTTCACTTTCATCAACAGGCTTCTTAGTTCCTCTTCACTTTCTGCCGTAAGGGTGGTGTCATCTGCATATCTGAGGTTATTGAGATTTCTCCTGGCAATCTTGATTCCAGCTTGTGTTTCTTCCAGTCCAGCATTTCTCATGATGTACTCTGCATAGAAGTTAAATAAGCAGGGTGACAATATACAGCCTTGATGTACTCCTTTTCCTATTTGGAACCAGTCTGTTGTTCCATGTCCAGTTCTAACTATTGCTTCCTGCCCTGCATACAGATTTCTCAAGAGGCAGGTCAGGTGGTCTGATATACCCATCTCCCTCAGAATTTTCCACAGTTTATTGTGATCCACACAGTCAAAGGCTTTGGCATAGTCAATAAAGCAGAAATAGATGTTTTTCTGGAACTCTCTTGCTTTTTCCATGATCCAGCGTATGTTGGCAATTTGATCTCTGGTTCCTCTGCCTTTTCTAAAACCAGCTTGAACATCAGGGATTTCACAGTTCACATATTGCTGAAGCCTGGCTTGGAGAATTTTGAGCGTTACTTTACTAGTGTGTGAGACGAGTACAATTGTGTGGTGGTTTGAGCATTCTTTGGCATTGCCTTTTCTTTGGGATTGGAATGAAAACAGACCTTTTCCAGTCCTGTGGCCATTGCTGAGTTTTCCAAATTTGCTGGCATATTGAGTGCAGCACTTTCACAGCATCATATTTCAGGATTTGAAATAGCTCAACTGGAATTCCATCACCTCCACTAGCTTTGTTCATAGTGATGTTTTCTAAGGCCCTCTTAACTTCACATTCCAGGATGTCTGGCTCTGGATGAGTGATTATCTGGGTCATGAAGCTCTTTTTTGTACAGTTCTTTTCTGTATTCTTGCCACCTTGTCTTAATATCTTCTTCTTCTGTTAGGTATACCATTTCTGTCCTTTATCGAGCCTATTTTTGCATGAAATATTCCCTTGGTATCTCTAATTTTCTTGAAGAGATCTCTAATCTTTCCCATTCAGTTGTTTTCCTCTATTTCTTTGCATTGATCTCTGAAGAAGGCTTTCTTATCTCTTCTTGCTATTCTTTGGAACTCTGCATTCAGATGCTTATTATCTTTCCTTTCCTCTTTGCTTTTCACCTCTCTTCTTTTCACAGCCATTTTTAAGGCCTCTCCAAGAAGCCATTTTGCTTTTTTGCATTTCTTTTCCATGGGGATGGTCTTGATCCCTGTCTCCTGTACAATGTCACAAACCTCATTCCATAGTTCATCAGAAAGAATGAAGGGATGGTGCCAAAGCAAAACCAATACCGAGCTGTGGATGTGACTGGTGATAGAAACAAGGTCCGATGCTGTAAAGAGCAATATTGCATAGGAACCTGGAATGTAAGGTCCATGAATCAAGGAAAATTGGAACTGGTCAAATAAGAGATGGCATGAGTGAATGTCAACATTCTAGGAATCAGTGAACTAAAATGGACTGGAATGGGTGAATTTAACTCAGATGACCATTATATCTACTACTGCGGGCAGGAATCCCTCAGAAGAAATGGAGTAGCCATCATGGTCAACAAAAGAGTCTGAAATGCAGTACTTGGATATAATTTCAAAAACGACAGAATGATCTCTGTTCATTTCCAAGGCAAACCATTGAATATCACAGTAATCCAAGTCTCTGCCCCACCAATAATGCTGAAGAAACTGAAGTTGCATGGTTCTATGAAGACTTACAAGACCTTTTAGAACTAACACCCAAAAAAGATGTCCTTTTCATTATAGGGGACTGGAATGCGAAAGTAGGAATTCAAGAAACACCTGGAGTAACAGGCAAATTTAGCCTTGGAATGCCAAGAAAATTCACTGGTCATAGCAAACACCCTCTTCCAACAACACAAGAGAAGACTCTACACATGGACATCACCAGATGGTCAACACCGAAATCAGATTGATTATATTCTTTGCAGCCAAAGATGGAGAAGCTCTATACAGTCAACAAAAACAAGACCAGGAGCTGACTGTGGCTCAGATCATGAACTCCTTATTACCAAATTTAGACTTAAATTGAAGAAAGTAGGGAAAACCACTAGACCATTCAGGTATGACCTAAATCAAATCCCTTATGATTATACAGTGGAAGTGAGAAGTAGATTTAAGGGCCTAGATCTGATAGATAGAGTTAAAGCTGTTAAGAATTGTAAATAAATGTATCCACTCACCCAAGCAAACTGTAATGATGTAGAATAATTAATGCTACCTTTCTTTGGTATTGGTTTTAATTATTCATCTGCCTGCTAATTTCTTCATCTTGCTTAAGGATTTTTTTTTCTTATCACTCTGTTTCTGATTTTGCTCAATAAGATTTTAACCAAAATATAATCAAATGATAAAACTAGTAGGAATCACATTTAGTAAGTATAGTGAAAAGGCATCATCACTTTTTTCATGTCTGTCAGTGAAGTAAACATATATAAGGTATATGTGAGTGAAACAAGATATGCTTCTTTTTTAAAGTTATCTTCTCTATACTAACCCTACGACACCATAACTGTCTCAGACTTGCCTTAAAGCTGATAAATTTAGTTCTCACTTGACACTTTTTCTAAATATATCTTCACTGAAGCATGAAGTTCTGCTCTTCCTCAAGACTATTCCTCACTTCAACATGCACGTTGTCTGGGAGATGGGCAAGAAAATCTTCTGAAGTCATCTAGCTTAGCCATCATTTTTCCTTTGCTTATGAAACCTTTCTCCAATCTGTTCATCCCTGGATATGAGGACCAACTCCCTACTGAGTAAACATGGCCCTTTTCAGGGCTGTGTGAATAGAGACCAGGGTTGCCAAACATGTACTCAGATGACCTGGATGTCATTTTAAAATGCAGTTTCTAATACAGCAGATCTAGAGTGAAGCCTGCATTTCCAACAAACCCCTGGGTAATGACAATAATAAAGATTCTTAAGACCACGATTTGAGGAGCAACATAGATATTAAGCTAGATGACAGACATTTGTGATATTTTTGAGGTTATAATATCTACCAAATCAGATATCTACATCTCAATTTAAAAGCATGTATTTTCTATCAAGACTTTCAAAAGTTTCAAAAAGGTCTTCTATCACAAAGTTTCTTAATAATCCTCCTCTCATTGGTCTTCTTTCTGTCTACAGAGTATCATATGACTAAAAAAGTAGTGGATGTATTATCAAGAAAGAAATCTAACTTCTGCCTTAGTTTAACCAACAAGGTTTCACCATATATATTTTTATCTAAGTTCTCAGTAGCTATAGGCCACTATCTATGGTATGATATACCAATGGTATGATCATACCATAAATATATATTCTACATTATATATAAGGGTCAGTTTTCTTTCTGTATCCTATACCAGGATAATCATTGAAGTACACCCTAAATCCACTCCCAGTGAATCAGAGGAATAACAAAAGTCCGTAGTATTGCAAAGTACCTGGATGAAAAGAAAAATTGAAAGTTTCAAAGCAAAGTGTTATCTTCAGATGGCTCTTTTTTAATGCTAAGCAAATGCACAATCACATAGGGTTATATTTGTACCTAATTCTAGAGAACAGAGAGAAAAATACTGACCAGTAAACTTTAACCCCAAAGTCTCATCATTTCAATGGTGAATCCCTAATGGTTACCTTTATTCTAATTGAAGTTAGGTCAACAAAATCCCTGCATGGCCCTTTTTCCTTCCATTATCTCTTATCACTATTTTTTCTCCCCAGTTTGAATTCTAAAAAGACAAAGTGATGGTGAGATCCATGTGCACCAGCACGGGTTCAAACTGTGATTCTCCCCTTGTGACAGGACCCAGTGGGCACTATCACACTTCTTAGTTATTGTGTTTGCTTTTTAATCTGCTTTCTCCATTCCCTTTCCCCTGTGATCCATTCTCTTGCTTTTATTTCATGAAACAGCAACCTATATGCTGTACAGAGTCTGTTAGATGAGCAGCAATCACTATATTATTGTCAGAATCATAATTATGATCCTAACTTCCCTCTCCTTCCCCAGGGAAACTGCCTTTCTCAGCTCAAGTACTTGCCTATTGTTTTGCAGTCTCTTTATTTGTCAAACTGAAATAACTAGAAGAAATTGTAATTCTCTTTCAAAGAATGCTGAAGAATAGAGATGATGGTCAAAAGTTATTTGAAATGTTGAAAATCTTGAATTAAACTAGAATAGTTACTTTAAGTCATAGTTTATTATGTAATTGAGCAACAATGTAGTAGGTTTCCAGCATATACTGAAAATAGTAGTTTTGTTTCACAAAAAAAAATTTTCTACACATTTTTTTCTTCAAGAAAAGTATAGTTTTTATTATTCTGCAAAATCTGCTAGTCTCAGACTTTTTAAAAGAAACTTCACTCAAGGGTGTTTCCATTTACAAGCAGATATAATAATCATGGTTTCTTTTATTTTTTTCAGAAGATGGTTTGGGGAGGGTTCCACATTACTGCTACATCCCTTGACAGTCTAGTTTCTAGAAAAACAGAAGTTCATCTTCCACTGTCCAATTCTAACCTAATAAGGTAGTTATTTCACTGTTGACAGCCTTGTACTTTCTTAATAAATCCAGAGATTTCTCCTATAAGAAATGTTCATTTTCTTACAGACATGAAATGACCATTAAGAACCGCTAGTAAAGCATCCATGGCTTTTAGTGCCTGGCTCTATTTCTTCTAGTTTAAAGATTTTAAGAAAGAACTATTACAATAAAAGAGTATATTTTTTTTTATTATCAACAGGGCAGATGTATTTCTCATTTCCTAATGAATGGGAGTGGTAAAAACTGTTCAAATAGCCAGGATTTGTGTTTTGTTAAGTTGAAAATTTAAATAAAAGATACATGTTCAAGAATAAAGGATAAATTACAATTTACTTGTAGAAAATATCTCTCTAAATGGAAACAGTTTTGCAGACTATAATAAAGACTAGTTGAGAGCAATGGGATCTACAAGCAGAGAGTGGTGCCATAAAAGGGGGAGTGGTTCAGGACAAAAGAGGAGCAGGGTCATCAAAGGAATGGTTTGTCTTATTCTGCGGTTCTTTTAGAATCATAATGGCTGAAAATAGGAGGAGATCCACAGTGAGGTCTAATCTTACCCTCTTTAAGAAAAGAAATTGATCAGTTAGGAAAGGTGACCCTCTATTTATCTCTGAGGATTGTTGGCTTTGCATGATATTTTCTCTTAACAATGCTTGCTTTCATGGAGAGAGGTTAACATACCATGCTATCAGGAATTAAAAAAAAAAAAATGCCTTTACAAGTATTCCAAGAGAAAATAAGGTTGGTAAGGGTGTGCATACATGGAGAGCAATGAGGCACAACTTTTTGTGTATATACCATGTGCTGAAATCCAGGCTAAGATGCTTTCATATGTATTTTCTTGACTAAACAATCTTATTCTCTACTGTTTAAATATTATCAGCACTGAAAAATTAGCTTACTTGTTTATAGGTGGGATAGTCGGTAAGTATTAAACCAATTTCAATCCCTTATTTTGATGTTCCAATCACAGCACATCATACTTCACATACATTTTACTATGATGCAAATAATATATCTGCACTGTTTAAAATGGTAGCAGCTAACATTGGACAAGGAGTATCTCCTTACCGCCGCCGTTCCTGACCTTCAACGTGGGATAGCTTCTCTAGGCCCTCCTGTGCCTGCGCAGCCACCGATCCTCGGGGTGCTCCTCCCGGCCGCTGCCCCTGGCCTCAGGCGTGGGTGGCTCCTCAGGGTCACCGTCTCTGGCCTCGGGTGAGAGGTGGCTTCTCCCAGCCGCCACTGACCTCGGACGCGGGGTAGCTCCTCCCGGCCGCCACTGACCTCGGACGCCGGGTAGCTCCTCTCGGCTGCCGCCCCTGACTTTGGATGCAGGGTAGCTCCTCTCAGCCGTTCCTGCACCATCGCAGCCTGGCACTTTAGGCCGCTGCCCCAGACCTCGGACGTGGGGTAGCTCTTCCTGGCTGCGCAGCAGTGGCCACAGGACTGGAAAAGGTCCATTTTCATTCCAATTTCAAAGAAAGGCAATGCCAAAGAATGCTCAAACTGCTGCACAATTGCACTCATCTCACACGCTAGTAAAGTAATGCTCAAAATTCTCCAAGCCAGGCTTCAGCAGTAAGTGAACCGTGAACTCCCTGATGTTCAAGCTGGTTTTAGAAAAGGCAGAGGAACCAGAGATCAAATTGCCAACATCCGCTGGATCATGGAAAAAGCAGGAGAGTTCCAGAAAAACATCTATTTCTGCTTTATTGACTATGCGAAAGCCTTTGACTGTGTGGATCACAATAAACTGTGGAAAATTCTGAAAGAGATGGGAATACCAGACCACCTAACCTGCCTCTTGAGAAATCTGTATGCAGGCCAGGAAGCAACAGTTAGAACTGGACATGGAACAACAGACTGGTTCCAAATAGGAAAAGGAGTACGTCAAGGCTGTATATTGTCACCCTGCTTATTTAACTTCTGTACATGTAAGAATTAAAGATTTTAAAATTTAAAAAAAAAGAATAAAAAATAAAACATTTTAAATCTTAAAAAAAAAAAAAAAACTTCTGTGCAGAGTACATCATGAGAAACGCTGGACTGGAAGAAACACAAGCTGGAATCAAGATTGCCAGGAGAAATATCAATAACCTCAGATATGCAGATGACAGCACCCTTATGGCAGAAACTGAAGAGGAGCTAAAAAGCCTCTTGATGAAAGTGAACGAGGAGAGTGAAAAAGTTGGCTTAAAGCTCAACATTCAGAAAACGAAGATCATAGCATCTGATCCCATCACTTCATGGGAAATTGATGGGGAAACAGTGGAAACAATGTCAGACTTTATTTTTTGGGGCTCCAAAATCAGTGCAGATGGTGATTGCAGCCATGAAATTAAAAGACGCTTGCTCCTTGGAAGAAAAGTTATGACCAACCTAGATAGTATCTTCAAAAGCAGAGACATTATTTTGCCGACTAAGGTCCGTCTAGTCAAGGCTGTGGTTTTTCCTGTGGTCATGTATGGATGTGAAAGTTGGACTGTGAAGAAGGCTGAGCACCGAAGAACTGATGCGTTTGAACTGTGGTGTTGGAGAAGACTCTTGAGAGTCCCTTGGACTGCAAGGAGATACAATCAGTCCATTCTGAAGGAGATCAGCCCTGGGATTTGTTTGGAAGGAATGATGCTAAAGCTGAAGCTCCAGTACTTTGGCCACCTCATGCGAAGAGTTGACTCATTGGAAAAGACTCTGATGCTGGGAGGGATTGGGGGCAGGAGAAAGGGACAACCGAGGATGAGATGGCTGGATGGCCACTCAGACTCGATGGACGTGAGTCTGAGTGAACTCCGGGAGATGGTGATGGACAGGGAAGCCTGGCATGCTGCAATTCATGCGGTCGCAAAGAGTCAGACACCACTGAGTGATTGAACTGAAGTGAGCTAACATTGTGTGACTACTAAACCCTGATATTTGCTATTGTGAATGAGAACATGAATATTGCATTTTCTTTAATTTTGATTACTTTAAATTTAAATAGACACAGTTGGTAGTGGCTCTCCAATGGGCTACAAAATTCTACGCTTCTATGGACTGCTACTCAATAGGAGTGCAGCACAGTTTCTTTAGTGAAAAGTGTAAAGGATTTTCATTAAACTGCCATTTTCTTCCTCTGTCTGGTATCATTATTTCTCCCCCAATCTTGTTTATTTTTCTAAAATGCAGACATCAGTATAAACAGTAAAATAAAGACCTCTGAAAGTTATCTTTTTCATAAAATCAATAAGATAACAAACAAAAATTGTGAGAATCAACTTGCTCAAAATTCTGGAAATTAATCAGATGGTTGTAGCAATGTGATTTATTCCAGAAAATAGTTAAATTCAGTAAAACTTCAGTAAGAACAGTGAGTTTTGAGGTATTTTCACTTGTCCCATCTCCACTCATACCTCTCCAGCTTCACAGTATCCTTGAAAATCTATTGCCTGAAATCACAGTGAAAATAAGCAGCTTGGCAGGCACCCTAGGAGGAAGAATGGTGTTGAAATTCCTTTGAAGCCTAATTCCTAGAGAACTGTCATTGATTTTCCTGTCTGCTAGGTCGCTAGAAGATCCCTCTTTCAAGGCTGTCTTTATTTGACCTGACTCAGAGCTTGCCCAGTGTGCAAAACCTTTCCCAAGGGCATTTATCAAAAACAATCAGAGGAAATTTAACTTTGCAGCTTGCTGAGGCAGTGGATAATAGTTGGGGCATATAATAGGCTAATTGAAAAAAGCTCAAAAGGAAAATCTAGGGAATGGGATGTCCATAAGTGCTTTGAAAACCTCTGGCATATTTCTGGGAATACAGAAATTTCATGATACTGAGAGGTTAACTTATTTATTCAAAATGAAACATCTGGTAAAAATTAAAACCAGTATTAATCTTATGTATTCAGTTCACATCACATTATGATGCTTCAAAAATACACAAGACGAGCACCAATCATAGGGTTGTGTGCATGATTAAGACTGTGTATATATTAAGAAAAGACTTGGAATGTTCTAAGCTCCAAACTTAGCCTAACATTAAGGATCTTCTGCCCAAGCTTGAAGATAAATTGGTGTACTCAGATGCCAGACTGAGTATTGAAGCTGTGCTTCTAAATATACATATAGTTCTTTGGGAAATACTTTAAAAACTATTGATTCCATGTATTTATGAATTATTAGCCAACCACAAGGCTAACAGAGACCTCAGTGAACACACACACAGATAATAGCACAGACTTAAACAAAGGACAATAATAAAAACAAATAATAAAGACAAGTCCTGAGGAAAAGGGGTGAATGTGATTTCCAGAATGCTAAATTGTATTATTTAACATATCCAGTTTTTAACAAAAGGAAATAGAAGACATGCAAAAAACAAAATGTTGGTTTATGTTGGTATAAACCAAATGTTGGCAGCAAAAACTAATAGCCAGTATAAACTATCCCTGAGGAAGCCCTTACACTAGACTTAATAAACAAATATTAATATTAGAAGTATGTTCAAGCGACTAAAAAAAATCCATAGCTAAGGAACTAAAAGAAAGTATGAGAAAGATGTTTCACAGAATAGAGAATTTCAATGAAGAGAGCAAAAGTGTAAAAAGAATCAGAAGAAATTTATATCAAAAGTTTATACTGAAATGAAAATCTCACAAGCAGGATTTGGCAGCATAGGCGAGCAGGAAGGAGAAAAAAAAATATCCATGAACTTGAATAGATGAAATGAGATTATCTAGTCTGAGGAAAAGAACAAAAAAGAGAAATGAACAGAACCTCAGAGGCCAGTAGAATATCATTAAGTATAGGAATATATGCATAATAGGAATCACAGAGAAAAAAAAGGAGGAGGGAGAAGAAAATATGTGAAGAAATAGTAACTGAAAACTTCCCAAATGTTATGAAAAATATTAATCTATAGAGTCAAGAAATTCAACAAAGTGCACATAGGATCAATTCAAAGAGTTCCACAGCTAGTTTTGAAAGTCAACAAAGCTTATGTCCATGAGACACACAAATTACAGCAAACAAAGAAACGATCTTTAATAGGCTGTGAGAACTCACTGTGTTTTTCCCCTTAAGTCTCAACACAAAGAGAGCAGACAGAAATACCCATATCCCAGACTGTCTCTGAAAGAGGTCTATCTGCATGCTTTAGAAACTGCTACCAGAGAGCCAGCCTTATAATTTATCATACATCTAAAGGCTGACTGTAATTCCTTATGAATTCTAGGAAAGTCAGTTTATACTGCTAAAGACAACTCTTTCAAACATGGTACAAAATGCCAACATCTCCCTGGAAGAAATTTGTATATACATTCGCTGTCACCAAATTTTTGGCTTCTGCCCAAGGGTCAGGTCCCCAGATAACTAGGCTCTAATAGCCAGTGCAGTTTTCATCTACAAATACTGTAGGACAGTAACAAATAAAAGCAGCTATTAACAGGTGCAAGAACAATGCCTTCCCCAGCCATATCTGTACAAATGGGCCACGTGCAGAGGGAGAGGGCAAAAATGTCAATCTTCCAGCCGCTGACTGAGATCCTCCCATTTGGGATACTGACAGATCTTGGCACACCCTGAATGACTGGTAGTCACTAAAAAATTTTAAAAGGCAACTTGGAAATCACAAATGTTTCAGAGATAACCAAGAACTCAGGACAGGCTGAAAAATAATAGTTTACTCCTACATGAGATAACTCCATCAATACTCACAGAAGTGATTGTTTTAACTCAGAGAGGTGATTGTTAATGTGCAAAAACCAACACAGAGAGTCAAGAAAAATAAAGAAATAAGGGGATGTGTTTTAAACAAATAATAAAATAAAATTCCAGAGTCAGACCATAGTTAAATGGAGATAAGTGATTTACACAATAAAAAGTTAAAAACACTTCTCATAAAAATGCTCACAGAGGTCAGGGAAACAACATGACAAAAGTGAGATTTTCAACAGAGATTGAAAGTATAAGAAGGTACCGAACAGAGATCACAAGTCATGAACCCAATAACTGAACTAAAAACTTCAATAGAGGGATTCAACATCAGACTAGAGCAAGCAGAAGAAAGTATCAGCAAACCTGAAGATATGGAAGCAGGATTATCCCATCCAAAGAGCAAAATTGAAAAAGAGAATGTAGCCTCAGGGACTTTTGGGACATCATTAAGCAGATGATAATATGCATTTCAGAGGTCCTAGAAACAGAAGACAGATAGAAAGGAAAAAAATCTCATTTGAAGAAATGATGACTGAAAACTTCCCTGGACAATGAAACAGATATTAAGATCAAGGAGGCCACATCAAATTACATGAACTAAAGAGATCTATACTAAGACACATTATAACTAACTGGCAAAAGCTAAAGAAAGAAACTGAAAAGTAGCAAGAGAAAAACAACTTGCTACATGCAAAAGAACTCCTATGAGCAGACTTTTTAACTGAAACTTTACAGACCAGAAGGGAAAATAATGCTATGTTAAAGTGCTGAAAGAAAACTGCTAACCAAGAGTACTCTACCCAGCAAAGTTGTTCTTCAGAATGAAAGTACATATAAAGAATTCTCCAAATAAACAAAAGCTGAAGGATTTCATAGACATCAGAACATCTTATAAGAAATTTTAAAGAGATTTCCTCTAGTTAAATGTAAATGATAGATCATAATTTATGAAACAAAACAAATATTAACAAATTTAAGAAGATTGAAATCACATTAAGCATTTTTCAGATCATAATTATTTCAAAGAAAAAATCAATTACAAGAAGAAAAATGAAAAAATTTTATGTATGTGGAGATTGGCAACCTGCTCCTGAAAACCAGTGAATCAAAGAAGAAATCAAAAGAGAAAGCAAAAAAATGTTTTGAGAAAAGTAAAAATTGAAATACAATACATCAAAACATATGAAATAGAGAAAAGAGGGCTTTAAAATGAAAGTTCATAAAATTAAGCACCTACATTAAGAAAATAAAAAGCTCACACAATCTAAACTGTAGCCCAAAGAACTCCAAAAAGAAGAACAAACTAAACTCAAAATTAGGAGACAAAAGAAATAACAAAGATCATAGCATAAATACATACAGACTAAAAGACCATAGCAAATATTAATACAACTAAGAGCTATTTTAAAAGATAAAAAGAGACAAATTGTTAGCGAGACTTAACAGAAGAAGAGAGATTCAAATAAGTAAATTAGAAATAATGAGGAAATATAATATCTGATACTGCTGCTGCTAAGTCACTTCAGTCGTGTCTGATTCTATGTGACCCCATAGATGGCAGCCCACCAGGCTCCCTCGTCCCTGGGATTCTCCAGGCAAGAACACTGGAGTGGGTTGCCATTTCCTTCTCCAATGTATGAAAGTGAAAAGTGAAAGTGAATTCGCTCAGTCGTGTCCGAACCTTAGCGACCCCATGGACTGCAGCCCACCAGGCTCCTCCGTCCATGGGATTTTCCAGGCAAGAGCACTGGAGTGGGGTGCCATTGCCTTCTCCATAACTGATACTACACAAATATAAAGGTGGTTATGAGAGTACTCTGAAAAATTATATACCAACAAATTGGACAACAAGAAAAAAGAATAAGTTCCTAAAAGCATACAATCTACTAAAATTGAATAATGAAGAAATGGAAAATCTGACAAAGTAATAGCTAAAAAGGAGACAGTCAGTAATCAAAAACTTTCCAACAAAGAAAATCTGCTAGACTCCTTCACTGATGAATCCTACCAAATTTTAAAAATAATAATTATTATTATTATTATCAAACTCTTCCAAAATGCTAAAAAGAGGAAAGAGCACTTCCAAACTCATTATAAGAGGCCAACATTACCCTGACACTAAAACTAGATAAGGAGAAAAGTACAGGCTGTCTTCAGTGACCACAGGTACAAAAATTACAACCCAATATTAGCAAACCAAATTGAACAATATTCTAAAAGGATCATATGCAGTAATTAAATAGAATCTATTCCAGAGATGCAAGGATCATTAAACATGCAAAAATCAATAAATATGATGAACCATATTAACAAAATAAAGTTTGCAAACCATATGGTCATCTAAATCTATGCAGAAAAGATATATAACAGAAGTCAACATTCAGAATAAAAACTTTCAACAAATGAGGTATAAAGGGAGATATCTTAAGAGAACACAGGTCATATATGACAAATCCACTGCTAACATAAAACACATCAGTAAAAAGATGGAAGTTTTTCTTGTAATACTGAGAACAAGTCAAGGATGCACACTCTCCACTTTTTTAAACGTAGTACGGGAAGTCACGTTCAGGGCAACAAAGCAAGAAAAAGTAACAAGAGTCATCTAAACCAGAAAGAAAGAAGTAGAGGTGTCTCTGTTTGCAGATAGCTTAATAATAATTATAGAAAACCGTAAAAAACTATGCAAAAAAAAATTCAGTTTAGTTCTTTTCAGTCATGTCAGAATCTTTGTGATCCTATGAATCACAGCACACCCGGCCACCCTGTCCAATACGAACTCCCAGAGTTCACTCAAATTCATGTCCGTATAGTCAGTGATGCTATCCAGCCATCTCATCTTCTGTTGCCCCCTTCTCCTCTTGTCCCCAGTCCCTCCCAGCTTCAGGGTACTTTCCAAAGAGTTAACTCTTCACATGAGGTGGCCAAAGTACTGGAGTTTCAGCTTCAGCATCCGTCCTTACAATGAACACCCAGGACTGATCTCCTTTAGGATGGACTGGTTGGATCTCCTTGCAGTCCAAGGGACTCTCAAGAGTCTTCTCCAACACCACAGTTCAAAGCATCAATTTTTCAGTGCTCAGCTTTATTCCCAGTCCAACTCTTACATCCATACATGACTACTGGAAAAAGCATAGCCTTGACTAGATGGACATTTGTTGGAAAAGTAATGTCTCTGCTTTTCAAAATGCTGTCTAGGTTGGTCATAACTTTTCTTCCAAGGAGTAAATGTCTTTTAATTTCATGGCTGCAATCACCATCTGCAGTGATTTTGGAGCCCAGGAAAATAAAATCTGACACTTGTTTCCACTGTTTCCCCATCTATTTCCCATGAAGTGATGGGACCAGATGCCATGATCTTAGTTTTCTGAATGTTGAGCTTCAAGCGAACATTTTTACTCTCTTCTTTCACTTTCATCAAGGGGCTTTTTAGTTCCTCTTCACTTTCTGCCATAAGGGTGGTGTCATCTGCATATCTGAGGTTATTGATATTTCTCCCAGCAATCTTGATTCCAGCTTGTGCTTCTTCCAGCCCAGCATTTCTCATGAAGTACTCTGCAGAGAAGTAAGAAATAAGAAATAAGCAAGGTGACAATATACAGCCTTGACATATTCCTTTTCCTATTTGGAACCAGTCTGTTGTTCCATGTCCAGTTCTTACTGTTGTTTCCTGACCTGCATTCAGATTTCTCAAGAGGCAGGATAGCTGGTCTGGTATTCCCATTTCCCTCAGAATTTTCCACAGTTTATTGTGATCCACTAACTCAAAGGCGTTGGCATAGTCAATAAAGCAGAAATAGATGTTTTTTCTGGAACTCTCCTGCTTTTTCCATGATCCAGCAGATGTTGGCAATTTGATCTCTGGTTCCTCTGCCTTTTCTAAAACCAGCTTGAACATCTGAAATTTCATGGTTCATGTATTGCTGAAGCCTGGCTTGGAGAATTTTAAGCATTACTTTACTAGCGTGTGAGATGAGTGCAATTGGGCAGTAGTTTGAGCATTCTTTCGCATTGCCTTTCTTTGGGATTGGAATGAAAACGGACCTTTTCCAGTCCTGTGGCCACTGCTGAGCTTTCCAAATTTGCTGGCATATTGAGTGCAGTACTTTCACAGCATCATCTTTTAGGATTTGAAATAGCTCAACTAGACTTCCATCACCTCCACTAGCTTTGTTCATACTGATGCTTTCTAAGGCCCACTAGACTTCACATTCCAGGATGTGTGGCTCTAGGTGAGTGATCACACCATCGTGATTATCTGGGTTGTGGAAATCTTTTTTATACAGTTCTTCTGCGTATTCTTTCCACCTCGTCTTAATATCTTCTGCTTCTGTTAGGTCCAGACCATTTTTGTCCTTTATTGAGCCCATCTTTGCATGAAATGTTCCCTTGGTATCTCTAATTTTCTTGAAGAGATCTCCAGTCTTTCCCATTCTGTTGTTTTCCTCTATTTCTTTGCATTGATCACTGAAGAAGGCTTTCTTATCTCTTCTTGCTATTCTTTGGAACTCTGCATTCAGATGCTTATATCTTTCCTTTTCTCCTTTGCTTTTCGCCTCTCTTCTTTTCACAGCTATTTGTAAGGCCTCCCCAGACAGCCATTTTGGTTTTTTTGCATTTCTTTTCCATGGGGATGGTCTTCATCCCTGTCTCCTGTACAATGTCATTGTACAGAAGAGATCTCTAATCTTTCCCATTTCATTATTTCCCTATATTTCTTTGTGTTGGCCAAATAAGTTGGCCTTCTTTTGTCTACTTGCTATTCTCTGGAACTCTGCATTCAGTTGGGTATATCTCTCCTTTTTTCCCTTGATTTTCATTTCTCTTCTTTTATCAGCTATTTGTAAGGCATCTCTTTGCCTTTTTGCATTTCTTTTTCCACTACCTTCAGTACAAAGCTATGGACTTCTGTCCATTGTTCTTTAAGCACTCTGTCTAGCAGATCTAATCCCTTGAATCTATTTATCACCTCTACTGCATCATCATAAGGGATTTGATTCAGGTCATACCTGAATGGTGTAATGATTTTCCTTACTGTCTTCAATTTGAGCCTGCTTTTGCAGAAATTTTGAGTATGGGGCTCATGATCTGAGCCAAATTAGCTCCAAGTCTTGCTTTTGCTGACTATATAGAACTTCTCCATCCTCAGCTGCAAAGAATATAATCAATCTGATTTTGGTATTCACCATCTGGTGATGTTCATTTGTAGACTCATTTCTTGTGTCATTGGAAGAGGGCATTTGCTATAGCCAGTGTGTTCTTTTGACAAAACTCTATTAGTCTGTGCCCAGATTTATTGTGTATTCCATGGCCGAACTTTCCTGTTACTCCAGGTCTTCTGACTTTCTACTCTTATATTCAATCCTCTATAATGAAAGGACAACTTCTTTGCTGTTAGTTCTAGAAAGTCTTGTATGTTTTCACAGAACCAGTCAACTTCAGCTTTTTCGGTATCAGAGGTTGGGGCATAAACTTGGATTACTGTGATATCGAATGGTTTGTCTTGGAAAGGAACTGAGATCATTCTGTTTTTTACGAGTTTGCATCCTAGTACTGCATTTCAGATCTTGCTGACTGTAAGAGCTGCTCCATTTCTTCTGAGAATTTCTTCCTACAGTAGTAGATATAATGGTCATCTGAATTAAATTCACCCATTCAGGTCCGTCTTTATTTCACTAAAATGTTCCTAGATGTTCATATCCACTCTTGCCATCTCCTGCTTGATCAGTCTGATTTACCTTGCTTGATTCGTGGACCGAATATTCCAAGTTCCTATGCAGTATTGTTTTTTTACAGTATTAGAATTTACTTTCATAACCAGACACATACACAAGTGAGTGTCTTTTCCTCTTTGGCCCAGCCACTTCATTCTTTCTAGATCTATTAGTAATCGCCCTCTGCTCTTCCCCAGTAGCATATTGGGCACCTTCTGACATAGGGAGTTCATCTTACAGTGTCGTATCTTTTTGCCTTTTCCGACTGTTCATTGGATTCTCACAGCAAGAATACTGAGTGGGATGCCATTTTCTCCTCCAATTGACCATGTTTTGTCAGAATTCTCCACCATGATCCATCTGTTTTGGGTGGTCCTGAACCCATGGGTCATAGCTTCATTGAGTTACACAAGCCCTTTTGTCACAACATGTGATCCATGAAGGGGAGTCAAACATTTAGAGAAAACTAATACCAGTTCAACACTTTCTATTGAAAAACTGAATGCTTTTTAATTAATTTTACAAAGTCAGTATTACTATCGTATCAAAACAAGACAACGAAAGCACAGGAAAATAAAACTACAGACTAACATAATTTATCATTGCACATGCAAAAATTCTTAAAAATAATAACCCAAATACTGCAACATATGATTATACAGTATGAGCAAGTGAGATTCATTCCAGAAATACATTATTTCAACAGGTAAAATTCAAACAAAGTAATACATCTTATTTATAGAATAAGAGACAAAAACTACTTGATCACCTCCAACAGGTATAGAAAACAGTTGAAAAACCCAACACTCTTTCATGATTAAACAAGCACTCTACATTAAGAAATAAAGCAAACTACTCATTCTAGTAAGTTCAGTTCAGTAATGCAGGCACATCTTACTCTTTGTGACTCCATGGACTGCAGCACACCAGGCTACCCTGTGCATCACCGACACTCAGAGCTTGCTCAAATTCATGTCCATAGAGTTGGTGATGCCATCCAAACATCTCATCCTCTGTCATCCCCTTCTCCTCCCACCCTCAATCTTTCCCATCATCAGGGTCTTTTCGAATGAGTCTGTTCTTCCCACCAGGTGGCCAAAGTATTGGAGTTTCAGCTTCAACATCAGTCCTTCCAATGAATATATTCAGGACTGATTTCCTTTAGGATTGACTGGTTGGATCTCTTTGCAGTCCGAGGGACTCTCAAGAGTCTTCTCCAACACCACAGTTCAAAAGCATCAATTCTTCAGTGCTCAGCTTTCTTTGTAGTCCAGCTCTCACATCCACACATGACAACTGGAAAAACCATAGCTTTGACTAGATGAACCTTTGTTGGTAAAACAATGACTCTGCTTTTTAATATGCTTTCTAGGTTTGTCATAGCTTTTCTTTCAAGGAACAAGCAGCTTTTAATTTCATGGCTGCATTCACCATCTGCAGTAATTTTGGAGCCCCCCAAAATAAAGTCTGTTACTGTTTCCATTGTTTCCCCATCTATTTGCCATGAAATGATGGAATCAAATGCCATGATCTTAGTTTTCTGAATGTTGAGTTTTAAGCCAGCTTTTTCACTCTCCTCTTTCACTTTCATCAAGTGTCTCTTTAGCTCTTCTCCGCTCTTTGCCATTAGAGTGATGTCATGTGCATAACTGAGGTTATTAGTATTTCTCCTGGCAATCTTGATTCCAGCTTGTGCTTCATCCAGTCAAACATTTTGCATGATGTACTCTGCATATAAGTTCAATAAGCAGGGTGACAATATACAGCCATGATGTACTCCTTTCCCAATTTGGAGCCTATCTGTTGTGCCATGTCCAGTTCTAACTGTTGCTGCTTGACCTGCATACAGATTTCTCAAGAGGCAGGTCAGGTGGTCTGGTATTCCCATCTCTTTCAGAATTTTCCACAGTTTGTTGTGATCCTCACAGACAAAGGCTTTGGTGTAGTCAAAAAAGCAGAAGGAGATTTTTTTTCTGGAATTCTCTTCCTTTTTTTGATGATCCAACAGATGTTGGCAATATGATCTCTGGTTCTTCTGAGAAACAAAGGAACAAGTAGTTTTTGTTCTTTTTCTAAATCCAGCTTGATATCTGGAAGTTCACAGTTCATGTACCGTTGAAGCCTGGCTTAGAGAATTTTGAGCATTGCTTTGCTAATGCATGAGATGAGTGCAATTGTGTGGTAGTTTGAGTACTCTTTGGCCTTGCCTTTCTTTGGGATTGGAATGAAAACTGACTTTTTACAGTCCTGTGACCGCAGCTGAGTTTTCCAGATTTGTTGGCATATTGAGTGCAGCACTTTCACAGCATTATATTTTAGGATTTATATTATATATAATACAATATATATAATATAATATATATAATAATATATGATTTATATTTAGCATTTATATTATATTTGAAATAGTTCAACTGGAATTCCATCACCCCCACTAGCTGTGTTCATAGTGATGCTTCCTAAGGCCCACTTGACTTTGCATTCCAGGATGCCTGAGGTGAATGGTCACACCAACATGGGTATCTGGGTCATAAAGATTTTTTTGTATAGTTTTTTTGTGTATTCTTGCCACCTCTTCTTAATATCTTCTGCTAGTAAAGGGCCTGGGGAAAACACATAGCTAACCTCATACATAATGGTGAAAGACTGACTGTTTTAACCACAACATGAGGAAAAAGACAAGATTTCCATTGTCTCTACTTCAAAATTGCACTTAGGGGTTTTGCCATGGGATTTGGAAAATAAATTAAAGCTGTCCATATTATAAAGGATTAAAACTATTTATAGATGATATGATATGCTATGCTAGTTTTCTATGGCTGCCACAACGAAGTACTATAGATGTGATGGTATTAAAAACAGAAATGCATCATCTCTTAGTTTCAGAAACTGAAAGTTAAAACTGAAGATGTCAGCATGGTTGACTCTTGCTGAGGGCTGTGAGGGAAAAATCCATCCCAGACCTCTCTCCTGGCTGTCTTTTCCTGTATCCCTTTATATATCTTCCTTTTATGTGTGTCTCTGTACCTAAATTTCCCTCTTTATGTAAGAACACTGATTATATCTGGTCAGATTAGGTGCCACACTAATGAGTTGATTTAACTAGATTACTTCTGTAAAGAACTTTTCTCCAAATAAAGTCAGATACTGAGGCATAGGATTCTGGAATATCCTGGAATATTCTTAGTCATATTCTAGAATTTAGGACTGCAATATATAAATATGGAGGGGGGCACAATTCAACTCATAACACTTGTATATAGAAAATCCTAAGAAGTCCACTGAAAAATTGTATAAGAAATGAATGAATTTATAATCATTAAAAGATATGATTAGTATGTAAAAATTCACTGTGAAACTAGTGTAAAAACAATAAGAAACCAAAATGAAATTAATAAAAGAATCAATTTAAATAATATGAAATTATGAATAAATTTAACAAAATAAATACAAGATTTGTACAATGAACAGCACAAAACTTCATTGAAAGATGTTGAAGAACACTTAAACTAATGGAAAGACTTCACATATACAAGAAACATCCAACTTGTTCTACAGATTCAATGCAATATTTATAAAAAACAAAGCTAGGTTCTTTGCAGAAACTGATAAGCTCATCCTAAACTTTACATGGAAATTCAAAGGACTTAAAAGAGCCAAAATGTAAGCATAAAATTGGAGGACTCACACTTACAGATTATAAAGCTTATTGCAAAACTACAGTAGTTGGAGATAGGAATATACAACTGAGAAAAAGTGGTACAGGGAAAACTGGAAAACTACATGTAAAAGAATGAAATTAGAACATTGTCTAGTGTCATATATAAAAAATAAGCCAGCATGGATTAAACACTATAAAATTCCTAGAAGAGAACATAAGCAGAACACTTTTATATAAATAGCAGCAACATTTATTGGATCTCTTACAGCAAAGGAAACAAAAGCAAAAGTAAATAAATGGAACATAATTAAAAACATTTGCACAGCAAAGGAAACTGTTGACAAAATGAAAAGACAACCTACTGAATGGGAGAAGATATTTGAAAACAGTGTGACCAATAAGTGGCTAATATGCAACATACTCCTACAATTCAACATCAAAAAGAAATATCTGATTAGAAAATGGGAAGAAGAATTGAGTGGACATTTTTCCAAAAGAGAAATTCAGATGGTCAACAGGCACATGTAAAGATACTCAACCTTGCTAATCATCAGAGAAATAAAAATCAAAACCACAATGAAATATCACCTCACACCTGTCAAAATGGTTACCATCAAAAAGAATACAAATAACAAATGCTAGTGAGGATGTGGATAAAAGAGAACCCTCACACAGTTGATAGGAAAATAAATTTGCCACTTTGGAAAACAATATGGAGCTTTTGTACAAAATTTAATAGAACTACCAAATAACCTAGAAACTCCACCCCTGAGCACATATCTAAAAAATGAAAACAATAATTTGAAAAAATATGTGCACCCCAATTTTCATAGCAGCATTATTTACAGTTGCCAAGATACGGAAGCAAACTGTGTCCATCAACAGATGAATGAAAAAAGGTATGTCATATATATATGTATATGCACACACACCATGAAATACTACTCAGCCACACAGAAGAATTAAATTTTGTCATTTGCAGCAACACATTTTTACTTGGAGGGCATTATACTATGTGAAATAAGTCAGACAGCAAAATACAATTATTCAATTATATCACTTATAATGTGAAATCTAAGAAATACAACAAACTATTAAATAGAACAGAAAAGTCAGACTCACAGATATAGAGAAAAAACTAGTGATTACCAATGGGGAGAGATAAGGAGGAGGAGCAATATAAAGGTAAGGGGAACACAGAGGGGTTATTATGGTATTGTATGAAAACTGAAAGTCTATTTTAAAAAATTCCTCACATATATGGTCACTTAATTTTTGGCAAATATCTCAAGACAATTCAGTGAAAACATGAACAGTTCTTTTCAACAAACAGTGCTAAGATAGCTGGATATTTTCATTTAAAAGAAACATTGCACTTCCTCCTCACACCATACACAAAAATAAACTCAAAATGAATTTAAGAGGTAAAAATCAGATCCTAAATATAACAGCTGAAACTATGAGACTCTTAGAAGAAGTCATAGCTGTAAATCTTCAAATCTTACATTAGGCAATAATTTCTAAGCTATGGCACCAAGAACACAACAGTGAAAAAAGGAAAAAGTAGATAAATTGTACTTAATCAAAATTTAAAACATTTGTTTTTCCAAAGATACCATTAAGAAAATGAAAGACAACCTACAAGTTGGAAGAAAATATTTGCAAATTAATATCTGACAAGAGACTTCTATCCAGAATATATAAATAATTTTCACACGTCAATACCAAAATGACAAACAGTGAAAAATGGACAAAAGACTTACAAAGATGTTTCCTCAATGAGGATATACAAATGTCCAATAAGTGCATGCACTATCTAGACACTAGAAAATTGCAAATAAAAACCCCTGAGATATCACTTCATACCCCCTAGGATGGCTATTGTCAAAAAAAATAACAAGTGTTGACAAAGATAAAGATAAATTGGAATCTTCATATACTGTGGAAATGGATAACAGTCCAACCACCGGGAAAACAACCTGGACATGTCTCAAAAGTATAAACATAGGTTTGTCATATGATTAAGGAATTTCACTCCTAGGTATGTACACAATACAAAAGTAACCATATACCCATATTAAAACTAGCACATAATTTTTTTTTATATTCCCACAACTCTATAATTATTTTTAGTTTTTTTTTATTTTATTTTTATTTTTACTTTATTTTACTTTACAATACTGTATTGGTTTTGCCATACATTGACATGAATCCACCATGGGTCATATCATTATTTATAATAGATGAAAATTGGATAAAAAACATATTTCTGTCAATTGAATGGGTGAATAATGTATCTATCCAATGAAATATTACTCAGCAATTAAAAGAAATGCACATGCAATAATTTAGATAAACTTGGAAATAAATATGTTAAGTGAAAAATGCTAGATACAAAATGCTACATGTTATATGATTCTATTTATATATAATGCCTTAAATCAACAAATCTATAAAGAGGAAGCAAATTAGACTCTGCCAGGGGCTGGGGAGAAGAAGAAATGGGGAATAAATACTAACGACTACTGGTTTAAATTTTGGGGTGATAAAAATGTTCTAAAATTGATTGTAGTGATGGCTCCATAACTCTGTGAATGTACTAAATACCACTAAGAAGTATAATATAATCATACATATATAGTATATAGTATAATTTAAATTGCATAAATTTGTAGTATGTGAAATATATATGTAAATTAAGCTGTTATTAAGGAAAGAAAGGAAGAAAGGAACTTTCAAAGCTCTAGGGAAAGTATATCACATGAGTCTCTGTGATATTAACGACAGTTATAAAGTTTGCCTTCCATCCAATCAGTATCAACCTGTTGAAGACTAGAAGAAAAAGATCTGGAAATGTGGTTGGGGTATGTTATCATTCAAGAAGATGATGTGATCTCATGAGTGGGAAGGACCACTAGAAATAAGGGCTGAGTAGAAAGTGATATGTAGGCAAATAAGTGAGGTACTGCTTGATTTTAGGAAACTGCAGGCAAAAAATTTGAGAAATATCTGAAGAACCTCTGAAGCACCACACAAGAACAGTAGACAGCTGTAGATGCCCACCAGAGCCAGAGAGCACCAGTGGAAATTCATGGCCAACTCACCCCATGCCTTAGGCTTCCTTCTCCCTCCTACCCACAAATTCTTCTTTCTACATCCTGGAGGAGTTGAGAAACAAAGGGACTGGTACTCTTCTTTATTTCAGAGTCCCAGTTTCCAAAAGACCGGAACTGAGGAAAGAATAGGGTTCAAATTTAGAAGTTCACAATTCTGATTATTATATTGGACTGAATATTTTACTTAGCTATGAAACCACCTGGCCCTGTTTTTTTTAATGTGATTAAATTTTTATAAGAACTGTCAAAAAATATCATTCAAGGGATGAGAAAAAGAGAATATATTTAATACCTTTAAATATGTAGCAGAGAAAAAAATACTATTTTTCCTGCTTCATCCTGCATCAGTGTCTCAATCGTTCAATGTAATAGACCTGTACTTAGACTAGATACATAGGTAGATACATAGGTAGATAGATTAGCGTTAAGCACAAAGCATGGCATGCAGTAGAGGTCAGTAACAGCTAGTTCTCTCCCCTTCAACTTTTCCTCCTCTATGTGCTTCAGAGTGGATACTGAAGGTAGATAGTCTTAACGTGAGTCCTGGAGCTATAATGAGGATAGCTGTTTTCCTGAGAATTTTTGCATTTAGGGAAGACTGAAAACATAAAACTTGAGCATCTACAATGGCCAGTAGAGGGAGGGGAAGTTGAGCTGCTAAAACACTAGTCTCATAAATCACTGAGATTTATTTGGCTACACTGCTTGACTGAGCAGAAATTGGAGAAAACTGAGTCTGTAAGTTCCCCCTGATCAGTTGATGCTGTCACTTAAGTGTTCCCATGTGTGAAAACAGAGTCAAAATGGAGTTGGTATTGCTAAGAGAGTCTCTAAAATGCAGCACTAGGGTCATTCCGGAAAAGTGTGGCTTATGCATATCTCAGCCTGGATCGAATCTGACCTTTTCACCACTCATTGTCATAATGAAGGCATTCACAACATCTGACAGAAATCAAAATATGTATTGGATCCTTACTCTAAAATACTCCTGACAGCCTACCTACTTATCAGGCCTCGACCCCAAATAACTCATGATTCCTTAAGGACAAATATTTCCTGGTTTACATCAGTCAACCACAACTCTTATCGGTCAGCTTCTAATGACCTTGTGACTTTTTTGTCTTTAGAAGGCCCTGACTCTTCTTTTTTCTCAGAACACTCTTTTGGTTTTACCTGAATCTGTGTTTCCTGAATTGCAAGACCTCAAGTAAACTCTTCTTAATTGCAGCTTTCTGCTTTGTTTTTGGCCAACACATGTCATCCGACACAGGAAGCAAAATGGGGTTAGAATTAGGGTTAGGGTTAGTACCTTAGTACTCACCCTGGGTTAGTACTCACCTTAGGGTTAGTGAGTACTATTTCTCACCCTAAGTACTAATACTGAGTACCTAGGTGAGTACTAAGTCACAGTATACTAGAGAGCCCTGGGCAGAGAGCAAGGAGGATGTGGTTTTATGGAGTATGTCAGACCACACCTGGGGAATTAACACCAATGGGAACCCAAGGAACATTCTGCCAAGTATATAGAAAAATGCTCATGAAAAGAACCATCCACTAATTTCTGATCTGGCAGCTCACCTGGATTAACAAATCCTGGGTGAGTGATCCTTTCCTGGAAGGGACTGAATACCTGAGAAAATGTGTGCCTAGACTCCAGAGTGTATTCTGGCTCAGATGACTCAGGTCAGATGACTCTTTTTTTTCCCGATCCTTTATACCATCCTGTGCTCATTTCTGCATGGCAGATTTCTGCTGTCACCTGATGGCACTAACTTAGTCAGTGCAGACAAAAGGAATCTATTACTTTATTCCTGAAGATGTTCTGAATTCAGGTTAGAAAACCCCAGTCAGGTTTGCCTCCTGCTAAGCATGATGACCTCAATATCTGGCCTCAACTTTCGGAAATTCCCCATTCTAGGCCAATTTTTTTCCTGTTTGTTTTTTCCTCTCTTTTATTTCTTAATCTTAAAGCTGGAGGGGCCATTTAAAGTTCCCTGATTCCTACCTCTCCCTTGTGTGGGTCTCTAAATATATCCACCAGACCTCAAGCAAATCACAGGTCTTCTCTCTCAGCGTCAGTGATGAGAACACTGGTCTTAGCATTAGAAGTATGTGTGGTTTGGGGGTGAGTAATCCATATATATAATTAGTCATGCATGCTGCTGCTGCTGCTGCTGCTGCTAAGTCACTTCAGTCATGTCCGACTCTGTGCGACCCCATAGACAGCAGCCCACCAGGTTCTGCCAATCCCTGGGATTCTCCAGGCAAGAACACTGAAGTGGATTGAATTTCCTTCTCCAATGCATGAAAGTGAAAAGTGAAAGTGAAGT
Organism: Capra hircus; assembly: GCF_001704415.2. Classification (NCBI taxonomy): domain Eukaryota; kingdom Metazoa; phylum Chordata; class Mammalia; order Artiodactyla; family Bovidae; genus Capra; species Capra hircus. Next base: position 57,469,565 of record NC_030809.1, on the reverse strand, counting down.
CACTCAGTTGTGTCCAACTCTTAGCAACCCCACAGACGGCAGCCCACCAACCTCCTCTGTACATGGGATTTTCCAGGCAAGAGTACTGGAGTGGGGTGCCATTGCCTTCTCTGAGTCACACTTGAGTTGATTTAAATTTCCTCATCTCCCAAAAGAAGAGATGATTTATGTCAATTCCATTTAGCGTTGAAGTAAACACAAGGAGCCTTAAATCACTTCAGGACCCATGAAAGAGCTTCATCATTGTCTTTGCAACTTGTTCTATTGTCTTACCCTCTTGGGACCAGAACCACAGTCCAGAATGTTGATTTCACTCAAATTAGCCATGTGTTCCATACTTTTCTCTTTAATGTGAGCTTCATCCTTTCTCCATCCTATCCTCCCAGTTTGTCTAATTCTGGCGCATATTTTCTGTTGTGATCCAGTGCTTTTCAACCATTTAGTCTTCATATATTTTGTGGTTGTTTGTTTCTTTGCTATGATTTAGTGCTTTGTTTTAACTACACCCAAGTATTAGGTTTTACACTCAGTACTAGAATAATTATACTACAGAGCTTACCTATTGGGCCCTGCACTATCCTTTATTCCACATCCCTTTTCAGATATTGATAAGCAATCCATATAACATGATTACAACCAGGTGGCAAATCTCTAATAAAGAGGTAGAAGCAGTTTAGCATGTTAAAATCTACCTTAGCAAGTCCACCAGACCTCAGTGACTCTTGGCAAAAGAATGAAAGAGTCAGACATCATCAATGCCAAATGGAGACAAAAACATGCTTAACAAAACCTAAACGGGCTGTTTTATACTTAACTATTTGCTATGCAAACCTACCAGAAGCATTTAGGTGTCAGGTCTCAATTTCAGTTTTAAGCAGGAGGTGTACAAATAGTCTGACAATAGTTGATGAAACATAGGGAGAAACTCAGAGCAGATATTCATCACAGAAACAATAGTGAGTGGCCATGAATTCTAGCAACTCTCTCTTTAGGCTATAGTGGTAATTGAGTAAACAGAGATGAATGGATATTCTAGCCAGCAAACTTTGAATCCCACAATGCTGCTTGACCATAGAATTTTCTGTAAATATATGATTGTTTACCTTAGATTTTGGGTGCTTCTTGTGACCAGAGCCTATGATTAATTCTGTAGCACACCAAAGCTCTTTTCATTCTACCCAACACAGACCGGAACCCTGCAATTGCTTATTGGGTTTACTATGTGAATTCCTGTAGGGTTGATGATGAGAAGAAATCATTTTCAAATTGCAATTGCTATAACAATTATAACTGAACTCACAATAGTTTTAGTTGTTTTACTTTTATAAAAAGAGTAATATAAAAAGTATAATATCCAGAGTTATTTTGGTTTTCTACCCTCCCCCCCCCTTTTTTTTTGGAAATTGGGGCAAAAGTTAATTTTATAAAGCATATTATTTTAACACATTTAACTGTACATTTCTGTGTGACACTTAGTACATTCACATTGTTGCACAAATCTCGAAATCATCCATCTCCTGAACTTTTCACTTTCCTAAACTGAAATTCTGTCCTCATTAAACACTAATGCCTGTTGCCCCTCCTCACCCCCCTGCCAAGATCCTGGCATCTGCCAGTGTACTTTCTGACCCTATTAATGTGACTACTCTAGGTGGATTATATAAGTGGGATCAAACAGTACTTGTCTGCACTGCCTGTACATTGGAATGCATTAAGGTTAATTTAATATATATACATAAAAAACTCCAAGATTGTTTCATGCGTACAAAATGCTTAGTACACATACTTGGACAAGCACGGCAGCACAGAATTTGCTATTGGCAGATGAACCTGGATATCTTTATTGTGTGATGCCCAGTAAGATCACCAGTCTTTCATATTAGCACTAGCTGTTTGCTGACAGAAAAATGGTTGTGTGACTAGGGACCAATTCGAATGAGGCTTGGCAAAAATTATAAATCTGACTCAAGAAATGACATTTTGCAGTAGCAGAGATCAACAAAAACAAATGTGAGTGTCATCTTATCTCAAAAAAATCAGACTTAGAATTCCTTTTAAGACATAGCATTCTGGAAGTTTTAGGCAGGCACCACAATGATCATGCATTTAGTGGCAAAGAAAAGAAGAGATGAGCAAGCTGAGTTCACTACAAATAGGGACCAGTCCCGCCAAGATATGTGTTCTTGCCTTTGATTATGAACATATTTTTTCCCTACAAACTAGTAAAAAGAAACCGAAAATCAATCAAGATCTAGAGAGGAGATCAAGTAAGACATAAATTTGAACTCATTATTCATTAACACTAGTATGTTGGAACTGTTCCTTGAAAGAATTTTGACTAAGGAGAGAGAATGATCATTTTTAGTCGATAATACTGTTCTTGCACTATTCACAAAAGCCAAGACATAGAAATAACCTAAATATCCATCAACAGATGAATGAATAAAAAAGATATGGCATATAAACACAATGAAATGCCCCTTGACCATAAAAAGAATGAAATAATGTAATGAGTGAACCTAGAGTTTATCCCACTAAGTGAAGTAAGTCAGCAAAAGAAAGACAAATAACATACGACATTACTTATATGTCAAAACTAAAATATGACACAAATAAATATATCTATGAAACAGAAACAGACTCACAGACATAGAGAATAGACTTGTAGTTGTCCAGGGGGATGGGACTGGGAAAGATGTAAACTGGAAGTTTGGGGATAGCAGATGCAAACTATTTTATATATATAATGGATAAACATGCTACTGTATAGCAGAGGGAACTATATCCAATATTCTATGATAAACTGGAAAAGGATATTTAAAAAGAATGTAAATATATATGTATAACTGAATCACTTCATATATATATTATTTATATATAATCAGCTTACTGTACAGCAGAAATTAACAATATTGTAATAAAAATATATATTGATAATAAAATATTACTCAATACAAATAAGCAGAACATTCTGATAGAAAAAGAGATCTATGCATTAAGTATTATTGAATTCGAATTACAAAATAAATTAAATACAGAACAGAATCTCAGGCAACATCTTTTCACTATTAAAGCCTATACTGGCAATTTTGTTTTAGTAAAACATAATCCATAAGACATTACAGTGCATATGTGCCCAGTTGCTCAGTCGTGTCTGACTCTTTGCAGTCCCATTGACTGTAGCCCGCCAGGCTCCTCTACCCATGTATTTCCCAGGCAAGAATACTGGAGTGGGTTGCCATTTCCTTCTCCAGGGGATCTTCCCAATACAGGCACTGAACCCACATCTCCTGTGTTTCCTGCATTGGCAGGTAGTTTCTTTACCATCTGGGAAGCCCCAGTTCTTATATTTGTATGAGCTATATAATTCGACAAAGACTGCAAGTATGCAAAGATTGAATCTCTATTTTGTGCATACTTAAGCAATATAAAAAAGTGATTTCTGTCAACAGATAATGTCAGAGTTTCATTACTCTCTAGAATTGTTATTTCGCAACCATGCTGGCATATTACAATTATTGGGGAGAATGCATTTCTGGTGATTATTTAACTGGTGTAAGTTGAGGCACTGAACTCCAAATCACTTTCAGTACCCATCTCCCTGTTCATTCGGTTCAGTTCAGTCGCTCAGTTGTGTCCGATTCTTCGTGACACCAGGATTCACAGCACGCCAGGCCTCCCTGTCCATCACCATCTCCCGGAGTTCACTTAGACTCGCGTCCATCTAGTCAGTGATGCCATCTAGCCATCTCATCCTCTGTCATCCCCTTCTCCTCCTGCCCCAAATCCCTCCCAGCATCAGAATCTTTTCCAATGAGTCAACTCTTCACATGAGGTGGCCAAAATACTGGAGTTTCAGCTTCAGCATCATTCCCTCCAAAGAAATCCCAGGGCTGATCTCCTTCAGAAGGGACTGGTTGGATCTCCTTGCAGTCCAAGGGACTCTCAAGAGTCTTCTCCAACACCATAGTTCAAAAGCATCAATTCTTCGGTGCTCAGCTTTCTTCACAGTCCAACTCTCACATCTCCCTGTAAACAGTATTAAAAAATGGAAAAATAATAAGAATGTAGAAAACTTGAACATCATTAACCAAATTAACATAATTTGCCTTTATAGATCATTATTCCTAACAAATGTAAATTTATTCCAATTGCAGTTGGAATCCTCATGAAGACAGATTACTTGTTAGCCCATTAAAAGAAATTTTAGCAAATCAGGAAACAAAGGGAATATTTTATAATATAATTTCTGATTACAACATAATTAGAATTCCATGTCAATGGGTTTCCCTGGCCACTCAGTGGTAAAGAACCAATGCAGAAGATATGGGTTCTGTCCCTGGGATGAGAAGATTCCCTGGAGAAGGAAATGGTCACCCACTCCAATATTCTTGCCTAGGAAATACCATAAACAGAGGATCCTGACAGGATACAGTCCATAGGGTTGTAGAAGAGTTAGACACAACTTGTGAATAAACGACAAAAAAAGTCAATAGCATATTTTTAAAAATACAAAAAAGTTTGGAAATTAAGATACTTCAAAATAATAGTTGGACAAAAATGAATTGCAAGATATAGTAGAAAATATTTTGAGTTGAATAATAATGAAATTACATCTTATCAGAACTTGACAAATACAGGCAAATAGCATGAGGAAGTGTAATAACTTTAGTTATTTTAGAAAATAAAAAAAGTTTAAAATCAATTGTCTTCATCCCTACCCTCAAAAGTTAAAAACTAAAAGCAAATTAAACCCAAAGAAAGTAGAAAAAAAGACGATAATAAAGCATTATTCAGTGTATTAGAAAAAAAATCAGAAAAGTTAATAGACTAAAATCGGTTACTTTAAAATATTAATAAGATTGAAAATTCTTAGATAAGAATGACTAGAATACTTATTTTTTTAAGTGCTGCAATCAGAAAGAAAACCAAAAATATCTCTATATATCCAAAATTTATGACCAATTATCTATAAATTTGACAATTCATATGATGGAGAAATTATATGAGAAATTCAGACTACAAAACTGACTCCAAATTAAACAGAAAATATAAAACAGTCTTATATTTAGTAAAGAATATGAATCCACATTTGAAAAATCTTATTTAAAAAAAAACACAAAATAATGGTGCTGGTTCATGCTATTAAACATTTATAAGCGGAACTAGTACTTTGCCTTAAGAAACTCTATGCATTCTTTTTTTTTTTCTCTTAAAAAGATATTGAGTCACCACAATTCTGATACCAAAGCTTGAGAAAGTCATTATAAGAAAAGAAAATTACAGGTAATCACTTGTGGTCCAATGTTAGGACTTTGTGCTTTCACTGCTGAGAGTGCAGGCTCAGTCCCTGTTCAGGAAACTAAGATTCCACAAGATGAGTGATGCAGCCAAAACAACAACAACAACAAATAAAACATAAAAGAAAAATAACAGACTAACACACCTCTTGAATAAACAACAAAGTTTTTTTTTTACTAAATATTACCAAACAAATTCAGCAATGTATAAAAAATAATAATGCATTATATGTCCTTGTAGGGTTTATCCTGGGCTCCTCTGGTGACTCAGCATAAAGAATCCACCTGCAAATGCAAGAGACACAGGTTGGATCCCTGGTTCAGGAAGATCCCCCGGAGAAGAAAATGGTAACCCCCTCCAGTATTCTTGCCTGGGAAATCCCATGGACAGGGGAGTCTGAGGGCTACAGTCTATACGGTTGCAGAAAGAGTGGCACAGGTCTTAGCAACTGAAAAACAAAAACAATAGGGTTTATCATAGGTAATCCTTTGATTTAACCTTCAGAAAAATGTATCCGTGTTATTTATAACATTAACTGAATTAAAGGAGAAAATTATAGTTGCAGAAAAAGCCTTTGTTGAAAGTCAACATCAATTCATGATTAAAAACAGAAAACTAGGAATAAAAGGGAACATTGTCAATACAATGTAGGACATCTACAGAAACCCTACAGCAAACATTACAATAATTACTAAAATGTTGAACCCTTTTCCAAAAGATCAAGGAAAACAAGGATAACTTTTCTTACCATTTCAAATCAGCATTGGACATCCAAACAAGTCCAATAAAGTAATAAATATTGTAAAAGGTAGTACTGTAATTATCCACAGATGGCATGACTGTGAAGCTAGAAAAGCTTGTGGAACATAAAACACAAAACAAAAAAATTTGAAACTAATAACCAAATTTCTTTAAATTGCAAAATACAGCGTTTGATAGCTATTAATTTTGGGAAACGTCAATACAAAATTATTTCATTTGAAATAATATCAGAAAAAGGTAACATACCTTTACCTCCTATTTGCTAGAATGGGTAATTTTTTGGTTGACAGAAATGTTTTATAATGTATTATTGTATGGTAATTATATGGGTGTAGATTTTACCAACTTAAGACTTGTGCATTTCTCTGTATGTCAATTATATTTCAATTTTACTCTGTGGGCGAAGACGAGGGTGGGATGATCTGAGAGAATAGCACTGAAACATGTATATTATCATATATGAAACAGATTGCCAGTTCAGGTTCGATGCATGAGACAGGGTGCTCAGGGCTGGTGCACTGGGATGACCCAGAGGGATGGGATGTGGAGGGAGGTGGGAGGGGGGGTTCAGGATGGGGAACACATGTAAACCCATGGCTGATTCATATCAATGTATGACAAAAACCACTACAATATTGTAAAGTAATAAGCCTCCAACTAAAATAATTTTTTTAATTAAATAAATATGGTTCAGTGCAGTTCAGTTCAGTCGCTCAGTTGTGTCTGACTCTTTGCGACCCCATGAAATGCACCACGCCAGGCCTCCCTGTCCATCACCAACACCCAGAGTTCACTCAAACTCACGTCCATCAAGTCGGTGATGCCATCCAGCCATCTCATCCTCTGTCGTCCCCTTCTCTTCCTGCCCCCAATCCCTCCCAGCATCAGAGTCTTTTCCAATGAGTCAACTCTTTGCATGAGGTGGCCAAATATGGTTATGTTATTTAAAAAAAAAAAAAGCTATTTAAATCTTTTGTGTCTTTCTCTTTTGTTTATTGATTTTCAGGAATCACTACTCTACTGGGTTCCATGGGGAAGAGATTTTACTATTGTTTTGTTTATGCAACATTTCAATGGAAAAATGAATAAAGGTTTATAATGAAGATATAGGAAGAGGAGAACAAACTAAAGCAGATGACAAATTATAACTGAGACAGACCACATAAACTGAATCTTGCATTAAATATCTTTTCATCATTCCAAGGGCAGAAACTTCTATAAGCCAACCAAGTGTTTTGTCTGGAATTTGATCAAAAATCTAGTTTTATCAATTTCTGCTGTATTTTTAAATTTGAATAAAAACAGCTGTATGAGTGACAAATATAAAAATATACTTTCTCTATTAATAGCCATAAGTTTGTTCTTGTTGTTCAGTCTCTAAGTTGTGTTTGATTCTTCGTAATCTTATGGACTAGGGCACACCAGGAGCCTTGGTCCTCTACCATCTCCTGGAGTTTGTTAAAATTTATGTCCAATGAATTGCTGATGCTATCTAATCATCTCATCCTCCACCACCCCCTTCTCCTCTGCCTTCAATCTTTCCTAGCACCAAGGTATTTTCCAATGAGTTGACTCTTCGAATCAGGGGGCCAGATGTTGGAGATTCAGCTTTGGCATCATTCTTTCCAATGAATATTCAGGATTGATTTCCTTTAGGATTGATTGATTTTATTTCTATGCAGTCCAAGCAACTCTCTAGAGTCTTTTCCAGCATCACAGTTTGAAAGCATCAGTTTTTTGATGCTCAGTATTCTTTATGGTCCAACTCTCACATCCTTACATGACTACTGTAAAAACCATTATTTTGACTATTTGAACTTTGTCAGCAAAGTGATGTCTCTGCTTTCTAATATGCTGTCTATATTTGTCATAAACTTCTTTTCAGGAAGCAAACCTCTTTTAATTTCATGGCTGCAGTCACAGTCCAGAGTGACTTTGGAGCCCAAGTAAGCAAAATCTGTCACTGCTTCCACATTTTCCCCATCTATTTCTCATGAAATGATGTAATCAGAAGCCATGATCTTAGTTTTTTGAATGCTGAGTTTCAAGCCAACTCTTCTTTCACTCTCATCAAGAGGCTCTTTAGGTCCTCTTCACTTTCTGCCATTAGGCTACTATCATCCACATATATGAGGTTGGTGATATTTCTCCCTCCAATCTGAATTCAGTTGGTGATTCATTTAGCTCAGCATTTCACATGATGTACTCTGCATAGAAGTTAAATAAGCAGGGTGACAATATACAGCCTTGACCCAGTCCTTTCCCAGTTGTAAACCAGTCCATTGTTCTATGTCTGATTCTAACTGTTGCGTCTTGACTGCATACAGGTTTCTCAGAATGTAGGTAAGGTGTTTTGGTATCCCTCAACTCTTTAAGAATTTTCCACAATTTGTTGTCATCCACACAGTGAAAGGATTTAGTCAAGTCCATGAAGCAGAAATAGATTTTTTTTTTTTTTCCGGAATTCTCTTACTTTCTCCATGGTCCAATGAATGTTGGCAATTTGATTTCTGGTTCTTCTGACTCTTTAAAACCCAGCTTGCACAGCTGGATGTTCTCAGCTCTCGTTGTGCTGAGGCCTACCTTGAAGAATTTTGAGCATTAGCCTCTCTAACAGGTGAAATGAGTGCAATTATATAGTAGTTTGAACATTCTTTCATATTGCCGTTCTTTGGGATTGGAATGAAAACTTTTACAGTCCCATGGCCACCTCTGAGTTTTCCAAATTTGCTGACGTATTGAGTATAGCATTTTAACAGCATCATATTTTAGAATTTTAAATAGTTCAGCTCAAATTCTGTCACCTCCAATATCTTTGTTCTTATTAATGCTTTGTAGGAAAACTCAACTTCATACTCCCGGACGTCTGATTCTAAGTGAGTGACCACACAATCATAGTTATCTGGATGGTTAAGACCTTTTTGTAGAGTTCTTCTGTGTGTTTTTGCACCTCTTTTACAATCTTCTGCTTCTGTTAGGTCTATACCATTTCTCTCCTTTTTCATGCCCATCCTTGCATGAAATGCTCGTATGATAGCTCCCAAGTTTCTTGAAGAGATCTCTAGTCTTTTCCATTCTATTGTTTTCCTATATCTCTTTGCATTGCTCTTTTAAGAAGGGCTTCTTTTCTATCTTTGCTATTTTGTGGAACTCTGCATTCAGTTGGGTATATCTTTTCATTTTTCCCTTGTCTTTTGCTTTTCTACTTTCCTCAGCTAAAGCCTCATCAAACACCCACTTTGTCTTCTTGCATTTCCTTTTCTTTAGGAGAGTTCTGGTCACTGCCTCCTTACAATATTATATGAACTGCTATCCATCAGGCACTCTGGATCCAATGCCTTGAATCTATTCATCACCCCCACTGTATGATCATAAAGGATCTGATTTAGGTCATATCTGAATGACCTAAAGGTTTTTCCTACTTTCTTAAATTTAAGCCTGAATTTTGTAATAGGAGCTCATGATCTCAAACACATGTCTTGTTTTTGCTGACTATAAAGAACTTGGCCACCCGATGTAAAGAACAGACTCATTTGAAAAGACCCTGATGCTGGGAACCATTGAAGGCTGAAGGAGAAGGGGATGACAGAGGATGAGGTGGTTGCATGACATCACCAACTCAATGGACATGAGTTTGAGTAAACTCCAGGAGTTGGTGATGGACAGGGAGGCCTGGCATGCTGCAGTCCATGGGGTCATGAAGAGTTGGACATGACTGAGCAACTGAAGTGAATTGAACTGATACACAGCTTCTCCATCTTCAGCTCCAAAGAACACAATCTGATTTTGATATTGACCCTCTGATGTCCATGTGTAGAGTCATCTCCTGAGTTGTTGAAAAATTGTATTTGCTATAACCAGTGTATGCTCTTGACAAAACTCTGTTAGCCTTTGCCCTGCTTCATTTTGTACTCCAAAACCAACCTTGCCTGTTATTCCAGATATCCCTTGACTTCCTACTTTTGTATTCCAATCCCCTAAGATGAAAGACATATTTTTTGGTATTAGTTCTAGAAAGTATTATAGGTCTTCACAGAGCTGGTTAGCTTTAGCTTCTCTGGCATCAGTGGTTGGGGCATAGACTTGGATTACTCTTTGGTTTGCCTTGGAAAAGAACCGAGATCATTCTGTCATATTTGAGGTTGTACCCAGTACTTAATTTTGGACTCTTTTGTTGCCTATGAGGGCTAAGCCCTTTCTTCTAAGGGATTCTTGACCACAGTAATAGATAAAATGGTCATATGAATTAAATTTGCCCTCCCCATTCATTTTAATTCACTAATTCCTAAGTGTCAACTTTCATTCTTGCACCTTAATTCACAGACCTGACATTCTAGGTTCTTATGCAATATTGTTCTTTACAGAATCAGACTTTCCTTTCATCACCAGACACATCCACACCTGAGCATTCTTTCCTCTTTGGCCCAGTCACTTCACTCTTTCTTGAGCTACTAGTAATTGCCCTCCACCCTTCTTTAGTAGCATATTGGACACCTTCCATCCCTGGGGGCTCACCTCCCAGTGTCACATTTTTATGTCTTTTCATACCACCTGTGTGGTTCTCAGAGCAAGAATACTGGGGTGGGTTGCCATTTTCCTCCCCACCCCCATGGATCATATTTTGTTAAAACTCTTCATTGTGACCCATCTGTCTTGCATGGCTCTGCAAGGCATGGCTAATAGCTCCTTGAGTTATGCAAGCCCCTTTGCCATGACAAGGCTGCAATTCATTATGTGGGTAGTAATAAGAGGAGCACACAAATAACAAAACTCAGCATTGACATGAAACTGATATATTTTCTTAAGCAACTGTTTTCACTCAAAAAGTATACGAATAGGAAAAGCAAATCACTTGCATCTTATATGTAATCGCTAGGTCATTCACTAATAAATACACTTAGCATTTAGTTACTCTGCTAGATACTAAATCAGCAGTGAGAATATACATTTATAAGAAACTGTTCTTTCCAAGTGACTTCACTTTCGCTTTTCACTTTCATGCATTGGAGAAGGAAATGGCAACCCACTCCAGTGTTCTTGCCTGGAGAATCCCAGGGATGGGGGAGCCTGGTTGGCTGCAGTCTATGGGGTCGTACAGAGTTGGACACGACTGAAGTGACTTAGCAGCAGCAGCAGCAGCTCTTTCCAAAAACAAATTGGCATTCTAGTTGGAGAAAAGATAGACAAATATAAGAATGACTGCAATTTGAATGAGACAGGTGCAGAGTAACATAGGTTTCTGCTGTTTCTTTGGAAAAAATTCACAACAAACTGTGGGAAATTCTTCAAAGAGATGGAAATACCAGGCCACTTTACATGCCTCCTGAGAAACCTGTACACAGGTCAAGAAGCAACAGTTAGAACTGGACATGGAACAATGAATGGGTTCAAAATTGGGAAAGGAGTATGTCAAAGCTGTATATTGTCACCCTGCTTATTTAACTTACATGCAGAAAGCATCATGAGAAATGTCAAGCTGGATGAAGCACAAGTTGGAATTAAGATTGCAGGGAGAAATACTGATAACCTCAGATATGCAGATGACACCACTCTAATGGCAGAAAGCAAAGAGGAACTAAAGAACCTCTTGATGAAAGTGAAAGAGGAGAGTGAAAAGCTGCTTTAAAATTCAACATTCAAAACCAAAGATCGTGGCATCTGGTCTCATCACTTTATGGCAAATAGATGGGGAACAATGGAAACAGTGAGAGACTTTTTTTACTTGGACTTGAAAATTACTGCGGAAGTTGACTGCAGCCATGATATGAAAAGATGCTTGCTCCTTGGAAGAAAAGCTATGACAAACCTAGATAATGTATTAAATAACAGAGACATCACTTTGCCAATAAATGTCTATATAGTTAAAGCTATGGTTTTTCCAGTAGTCATGTACAGATATGAAAGTTGGACCTTAAAGAAGGTTGACCCAGAGAGATGTTATGGGGAAGGAGGTGGGAGGGAGGTTCATGTTTGGGAACACATGTAAGAATTAAAGATTTTAAAATTAAAAAAAAAAAAAAAAGAAGGTTGAGCACTGAAGTATTGATGCTTTCAAACTGTGGTGCTGGAGAAGACTCTTGAGAGCATCTTGGACAGCAGGGAGATCAAATCATTCAATCCTAAAAGAAATCAACCATGAATATTTGTTGGAATGATTAATCCTGAACCTGAAGCTCCAATACTTTGGCTACCTGATGCGAAGAGCTGACTCATTAGAAAAGATCCTGATGCTGGGAAATATTGAAGGCAAGAGGAGAAGGGGAGGACAGAGGACAAGATGGTTGGATGACATCATTGACTCAATGGACAAGAGTTTGAACAAGCTCTGGGAAATGGGAGGTGGTGAAGGACAGGAAAGCTTGGGGTGCTGCAGTCCATGGGGTTGCAAAGAGTTGGACACTACTGAGTGACTGAACATCATGGGTTTCTGCTGTTTCTTAGGAAAAAATAAATATATGCCATGCCTTGTCAACTCCACCATACATCTCTGTGAAAAGCAAGTCACCCCATTGCCCATCTCTTTCCCTTATTCTCCAATCTCAGATTTTTGCTTAGATTTTGCTATATCTAGATGGTTTTCCCCCATTTCTCCCTACCTGCTATATCTTCATACCTATTTTTTAAAAAGACCCAGTCCAAACTCCT